>NW_027528624.1:8070163-8196750 GCF_008692635.1 Crocuta crocuta | reverse complement strand
AGGGGGGGGGGGGGGGGGGGGAGTTACATTTTATGTCCTTTGTCACAGGACTCTATTTCCCTTTAAAAAGTAAACCAAAAACCTTTTTTTTTCCCTTAGGAAAACTGATGCACTTTGCAATCAGCTTCAGGACAGTGACAAGTGAGGGGACAATGACAGAAAGATAATGTGTACAAACCATTAAAAAAAAATTAACTTGTTTTCACTTGATATTCTCAAAGCCATTTAAGAAAAGGTCTCATACCAAACACACCAGCAAATGTGATTAGCAAAGAAACCTATTTCTATTAATTCAATTACATTATATCCTTGGGAGTACAGCTTTTCCAGCAAAACATGTAAACTGGATAAAGTTAAGAAAAAGGAATCACCTTCTGCCTCATTGTATGTACATGCACCTTGAATACATATTCTGCCTAAAGGGGAGTTAAGCTTCCAAAGTGGAGAAAGAATGTTTAAAAAATGACCTACAATACAAATGATCATTTCCATTACTACGTTATAGAGCTGAGGACACCTCCTGGGGAAGGGGGAAAGAGAATAATAGAAAGAACAACCGATTTTAAGTATCAGTTTCCTTCTTATCACCATTAATTCAAAGGGCTAGTAGTATACAACTGCAAAATCTTTGTTCCTGAAAAACAGATTATGTCAACTTAAGTAAAATCTGTTTGTTTCCGATACTGATGACTGTCAACAATGCTCAAGAAAAAAAAACAACCTAAAATTTTAATAAACTTATACAGCAAGAGTCCTCTCAATACCAACAAACAGCCACCGTTTTTGAAACAAAGCTTTTGTAGACAGCAAGATTTCTCCCTTGGAAAAAAATTTTGAAGCGTAAGAAAACGGAGGGTATGATACTTTCTATACTAAATGCATGATAAATGGAGACAAATATTACATGGAAAAATGTTAACTAGTAAAGCAAGTTTTAATTTAAAATGTTTTTCCCCACATTTTTAAGGGAGAGGAAGAGAAAATTGAGGTCAGAAAATCTATTACCATCCACCCAGAAGAACATAAGAAAATGATAATGTGTTTTTCAAATGAGTAACGCAGAATGTAACCTAACATGTTTGCTCACTTCTTCTGAGCCACACACTAATTTTTCAGATATTCACAAAAGATTTAGGCTAGCTTTACTTATAACCCATACCATACATTTTTAATTTTCCTGTCAGCGGCTTCAACCTCCCTCTGCCTAAAAAATAAAAACTCAAAATCTGATTTTAAAATCCCTAGTTCTCTCTTTTCCCCATCTGGGATTTTTAAATCTAACTGATCTCACTTGTCGCCTTATTTCCAAACTGCAATACTTTATAAAAACATAATGTGCATTCAAGCACCTTTGTTCCAGCTTTCATTTTCATGACAAAGAAAGTTTGTCTGTTTTTAATGAAAAAAATTTGCTGTAGTAACTACTCTTTCCCATGGATGGTCGCAGGATTCATTCAGTTTGGAAACTTTTCTCAAGAGAGAAAGAGAGCAGTTTAAGACTTGAAGACCTCGGTTTTATGTGCAATCATCTCTATCTTCAACGAAAGATTCTTAAGTATTGGAAACATCCAACTGAAATTACGTCCTTAAAGTGAGTGGTCTAACCTAGAACATATTCACAACTTCAAGAAAGCAACCATGTGAAGATACTTGAAGCCTGACAATCCACCCCACACCCACCCCGCATAAAATAAATCCAAAACCCAAAAAGATTGTCCAGAGTCAAAATATAGGGTAAAGGTTAACCTGGCATAGAATTAAAATGCTCAATCTAAAGCATTCCAGTTTTAATCAACTAAGAAAATCTAGCACATATAAATTCCAAATTTGTAACTAGCCAAATAAAAATTCTCTGACAAGCAAAATTTTTAAAGCCTCCTTTTAAAATACATTCTGAAATAGAATTCCTAAGTAATCATTTGAAATTTCTAATTATCGGAAAATACATCTACTATACAGGATCTTGCTTAATTACGAACATGAAACTTACAGTTTTATCTAATTTGTTTTTCCATCAACCACATGGAATAGGAAAATGTAATTCCTAACCATAAACTGAAATCATGATTAATTTGTTTTGGACAATGACAGACCACAATGGGGTAAAAGCAAGTTGCCAAATTTTCAAAATTCAATCATCTGGCCCAAAAAACATGATGCATTTCAAAAACCAGTATTTTTTTTCAAGTCAAATTAAGTTTATAATGAGGCTAACAATTACAGGAAGCCGCTTATTCCACACTAAGGAATAGCCCCTTTTCCTGCATGTTTGTACTGGTCTGATAAAAAAACAATCAAACTTCCTAGTCATTATGCTGTCCATTTTAAACATCCCAGCTACCACACAGAGGCAATCCTTATGCTGGGGAGTTGAAAAAACTAAAACTCAAGATGGACCAAGATAAGAGATGGAGTAAACCATACGAAATGGGAAAAAAAAAATTAGAATTTATCATCCTCAGCTAGTGGTCTCCAAGACTTAAAATGCAATGGTTACTCTTGCCAACCACAGAGAAATGAACAAACAAACCTTTGTTAGAGATGACATAATTGGAATTCTAGATTTGGAAGAGTAAAAATTACTGAAGGCAAGAGTTAGAAACTTTTTAACAGAGAAGTCTAAATTATCATCTAGAGACTTTAGACGAACATTGTAACACAAAGAAAAACCTTTCGTAACTAACCAGAGGAACCCAAATTACCTGCCTTTAAATGGTAGGTATGTAAAGTGAAAAGATTTCTGAGTTTTTCTTACACTCTAGTGCCATTTGATTGAACTGAACGTTTCAATTCAAAGAATGCCAACTTTAATTAACCCTAAATATCGTGAAGACCTATTTTCATTTCAACGTCTATGAAGGATTCTTTCGAAACAAATACACTCAAGAAAACTAACCTTGACAGAAACTTTTGCAATTACTACTCAAACTCTAATCTTGCCAAACTCTAATCTTACCAAGGCAAAACTGCGTATTATTTTTGAAATGTGACCAAAGTTGTCCCCGTAATTTTAAAGGAAGTGCTTTCAGTGTTTGCAAATGTATTATGTATTACATATACAAGAAGTGTGGCCACAAAGGACCCATAAAATGATCGACTGTGATTTAAATTTCAACCAAATTTAATCTAGATCAGATAATTGAGTACGTTACACATTTTGCTCCAAACAGTTCTCGTTTAAAAAAAATAACTGGCGCCCCTTAGCGCTCACATTTGGAAATACTCAATTTAAGAGTTCCAGCAATTTTTTTTTCCTTGACATTCCAGAAAGTTTTCTGCCTCCACAATCTTTCAAATGCCAACACAAATAGAAAAAAACAGAACCCCTTAAAGGGACAGCTCAGGTTTTTCCCGGAGCAAGGTGAAATGAACAGATTTGCGGCTCCGACGGCGGCAAAAGCCTCTTCCGATAAGGGGTACGGCCGCTGCGTTTCACGCAGGGAAGCAAAACGGAGGACGCAGCAACACCGAACTGTTCACACTCTGAAAGTTGTTTCTGGACTTTCCGGACCACAGGAGCTCCTGGGTTCCTCCTCTAACCATCTTTCATCACGGAGACATTTCCGGCCTTTTGTTCTTGACGGACACTCCGGCTCTCCAGGCTTCAGGTGCCTCTGGCCTCCTTCTATAGCAAAGATCTCACAATTCTTGCGAAAAATCCCAAATCCATTGTTCAGTTCTATAAAACACAGTTTCCAGCTTTCTTTCAACAGTCCTCCACTGATACTTCTGAGAGAGAGGGGAAAAAAACAAACAAACAACAACTCCTGGCTACTAGATTTTCAAAACGGACTTTCTCGTGGGTCCTGTTTTCCTCTCTCTCCAGGCGTTCCCAGAAATGCACGGACGCTACAATTTTTCACAGTCCGGGGCGTTGTTAACAGAAACTTGTGCGAGAGACTCCAGAGGGGACCAAAATTTAATCTTCANCCTCCGGGGCCGGGGCCCGCCTGGGTGCGGCTGCGTGCCTCCGGAGCCCGCCTCAGTTCGGGGGAGCGGGCCGCGCGCCGCGGGCGGCGTTGCGCTTCGTGGCGGCGTCGGCGTCCAGGAGCGAAGTGCTGCCGCGGTACATGCAACAGAGATCACGCACCTAGTTCGGAAGGGGGATGTCACCGTGTCTGCCACCTTGTAAAAAAATAAGGGTCCTGCGGGCGAGAGGGTGTTCCATGCGGAATGATGGGATTTCCAGCCTTGAGGTCTGTTTGGGGAAAAATGTTCTCAGCTGCAACAACGTAGTTCTCTTTGGTTTGTAGAATGTTGTCACTCAGAAAATCCGCTTCTGCGTTTTTCTGCGAGCTTATTATGACGAGTTCAATTAACGTAGACAAAATTTGACATCAGACTGACGGTGCTGAGAGCGACAGGTGGCTGAAGTCTGCGAACCCTTCCGCTGTTTTAACTGGAAAGAACTTAGGTGGGGTTTTGTGGCAAAATTTTGCTTCATACAAATTCCGAAGAACGCTTTTGGTTTGGCTTGTATGCAAACTAGCTGAATTTCAAACACATTCTCTTTGAGTAGCAAGTAGCTTCTGTCCTCATTTAAAGAATGTTGTTTCTAAAATTAAGCTACTTTGGTAGAGGAAATGGAATTGCCCTGCAGACAAAGTTATAAAGGTTTAAGTCTAGAATATTTCAAATTCTCCAACTTCCATTGCTGTTAATAGAGCCACAGAATATTCACTTACTCAATTATCATTTAAAGGATGGATTTTATAAATGCAGGAAACTAATTTAATCAAAAAACGGTTGCCTCTTTAGAAACTAATGTATGCTTTTTCCGTATGTAGCAAAATGATAGGTATTTTAAAAGATACTAAGTTGTTCATTTAATTTGCTAGTGTAAAAGATTTTATCCCCCTTCTTAATCAGTTTGCTTATTAAGCTCCCAAGCCCTGTGCTAAATGCTTTACACGTATATCTCATTTAATCTTGAAGGCAACCTTGTAGTTTAGGTACTAAACTAAACTAGTTTAGGTACTATCCCTACTTTATATGTAAAGGGAAACCCAAGGAGAAGGAGGTTGAGTAACTTTTCCAAGACTTCACCCTGGAACTGGGATTCCATTCCATTCGTATTTTATCCTAAAGCCCAGGCTCCTTACCTTTTTACTGACCCTACCCAATAAGTTAGGTTGAAACTTCTGACGCCATTCCACCATTTTTGACGGATAGACATGGCAATCTCCTATGACCCACCTGGTTCTTAGAATCTAGGTGAAGCAGATCGGAGTTAAAGAACAATAATCCGTATTCATTTCCCATGTATTTCATCTACTATGGTTTTAGCATTTGATACTACCTACTATATATTGCCTTTTCAAGTCTACATAGATCACTTCTCTGCTCCAGCTCTTGCATGTTTCCCATCTCAGATAAGAGACCCAAAGACCTTATCAGGGCCTTCAAGACCCCACATGCTCTGGCCCTTGCTGCCTCACTGGCCTTGCGCCTTCTCTTTCCCAAGCACACTGTGTTCTTCCCCGGGAATCCCTTACACTCCTTAAACAAGCCAAGTATGCTTTCTGCTCCAGGAGTTGGCACTTGGTGTTTCCCCTCTTTCATTTCCCACATATCAATAAGCCCCCACCTCCCAAGCTTTCTCAAGTCTTATCAGAGAAGGCTTACCTTACCACCCTCTATAGGATAGCACCTACGTGTACACACACACAGTATTCTGTTTGCCCCCTCCCGCCTTTTCATTCTTTTCACAGCATTTATTTCTATTTTTTTTAATGTTTATTTTTGAGAGAGAGAGAGAGAGAGTGTGAGCAGGAATGGGGTAGAGAGAGAGGGAGACAGAATCTGAAGCAGCTCCAGGCTCCGAGCTGTCAGCACAGAGACCGACGTGGGGCTTGAACTCAGAAATCATGAGATCATGACCTGAGCCGAAGTTGGATGCTTAGCCAACTGAGGCACCCAGCTGCCCCTCCTAGCATTTATTTCTACCTGACATGTTCTAGCTTTGGGTAAATTTGGTTCTCACCTCCCCCTACGCTGTAAACTCCATGAGAGCAAGGGCTTTATTTTGTCGTATATGGAATTCCCAACACCTGAAACAGCACACGGGACACATAGGCAGTCATTAAAAATACATTAAAAAATACATATATATATATATCCAAAAAAGTATTAAGTAGCTGTCACACACCAGAAACTATGTAAACCCTTTACCTATGTTGTCCTTTTATTTTTTTTTTAATGTTTTTTAATGTGTATTTATTTTTGAGACAGGGAGAGAGACAGAGAGTGTGAGTGGGCAAGGGGCAGAGAGAGAGAGGAAGACACAATCGGAAGCAGGCTCCAGGCTCTGAGCAGTCAGCACAGAGCCTGACGCGGGGCTCGAACCCACGAACCGTGAGATCATGACCTGAGCTGAAGTCGCACACTCAACTGACTGAGCCACCCAGGCACCTTGTATATTGTCCTTTTAATCATGACAGCAAATATTTTAGGTAGGTGTGGTCGCCACAGTTCAGAGGAGAGAGATGGCCCGTGCTTAGGAGTAGTAAGGAGTTGGCCCCACACAGGCAGAACTGGGTCTGTGCAGGGTGATGTGTGCGGAGACAAGCGAGCTATGTCCAGGCCTCCACTGTACCCCTTCCTTTTCTCCCTCACGCTCCCGCCTCAGACCTTTTACGTCTATATTTCTCCTTTAATTACCTAACATAATAACAAGTGTTATACAGGAAGTGAAGGCAAACATCACTTGCCTTCAAGAAGCTTAAAAATCTAAAAGTTACCGTGGAAAGACTCTTTAATCACATTATTACAAAAACACCATCTTCCCAACATTCACAAGTTACCATACCATCTACACATGCATGAGCTTCCTCTTGAGTTTCTTTGTAATAGCTTCTTCACTGCGGAAAACTATGTCATCTACTATGTTGACACTACAATGTTTCCACATCTAACATCAGTAGTGAATCATGAGTGGAAATATATTTTCTGTATTCTAAAATTTGATTGGCTCTATTTGCTTATAGCTATTCTTGACATTTGCAATAGAAAATTTGAGTATTCCAAATATTTTTATTTCTTACGTCATCTTGGAGTTCCTTAAAATGATTTTAGGACCTAAGAATCCAGTCTTTAATGGTCTTTTGTCCCAAATGCTTTATTATTATTTTTTTTTAATCTTAATCCTTAAACCTTCCTACAAGGGAAGGTTTCCTACATGAGGCTTTCCTATAATCTTTCGTTTGTTTATTGTCTTAATTATGTTTGTTCATTGTCCTAGTAGATTTCTCTAGTATCCTTTTCAATTGTGACATGGCTTATCAGGTACCATTTAAAAGGTTGAAAATGACACATTTTAAGTGTGAATATTTTTTTTGAGTTTTTATTTATTCTGATAGAGTGCGCGCACGAGAGAGAGAGAGAGAGAGAGAGAGTCTGCCCACACACGTGCATGAATGGGGGGGGGCGGCAGAGAGTGAGGGAGACAGAGGATCTCAAGCAGGCTCCACGCTCTCGGTGCAAAGCCCAATGCAGGGCTAGGTCCCAGGAGCCTTGATACCATGACCTGAACAGAAACCAAGAGTGGGACGCTCAACCGACTGAGCCACCCAGACACCCCAATAAGTGTGAGTATCTTAATCAACAAAGATGGGAGTACCTATTATATTTAAACACCTGTCATTAACCCTGAGGCTAAGCTGGGAGGTAATATCACAGACCTATGAAAAGTTTACTAATAAAAGCAAGTGTTCAGGACCAAATGCCATAGGAATGGAAATGGGCTCTTACCGGAAGCCAGAGCTACACTGTCCTGGGTGGTGGGTTTTATCTCAAATCGGAGGGTTGGGGAGACTGACGAAAATTTGGAATGTGTGAGGCTGTAGGGTAGGAGTTTCCAAAAAGAATAGTAGATGGCAGATTTGGGTTGGCCTCAAATTGTCAAGCTACAGTGTTCAGGGAGAAGAGCCTTGGGAATTGTTTTTAAAACAAGGAAATGAATCAATAAACCAGTAACATGGATTCCTTTCAGGAAGGCATATTCATATATCTCCTAGTGCAAATGCACCATTTGTAAAATTAAAGGCATTGCTCCTCACAGCTGTTCTGTTAATTGTGCTGCCTTTTAAAACCACTAACGTGATAGCTGCAGATGTAATACTAACATTCAGCTTAAACCACTGCACAGCGGTTAAATGTTAACTGATGGTGTAGAGTTTCTACTCATTTGACCCTAAATGAAACTTTAGAGGGAAAAAAGTTCTCAGCCAGGATGCAGGCCCGTGCCATGTAATCCCATCTTCATTCCACATTTAAACAGAAACTTTAACTGAAAGGATAACCATCTGTTAATTACAGGACTATGAGAGTGAATTAAAAATGCATTTTGTTTTGATCAACCTTCAAACTGATTCATGGGTTTATGACTGTGAAACAATTTCCATAGTGTTCCCCTGGATTGTTGACTTGTTGTTTTTTTTCCTTCAAGATCTGATTCATTCAGGATGCTTCTGTATGAGATTTTTTTAACACAGTAAACAGATACTGTTTGGTTCATAATCTATGCGTTAGGATTTTTTTGGTTTTGTTTTTGTTTTTTAAATGCTCCCTTTATTTAATTTTTTCTTTTTCTTTTTTTTTTTTTTGTGTAAACTCCTCCCGCCCCCATCATGGGGCTCAAACTTGTGACCTGAAGGTCAAGAGTCCCATGTTCTCCCAACTGAGCCAGCCAACCGCCCCTCTACGCGTTAGTTTTAAATAATGTGAGTCAGTATTCTACGAGCCAGAGAAGTGCCTACTCATGTCCCAGACATTTAATCAAATGCCATTATCCTTTATTAAAACTTAACGTATAGCCTACATGTTGCATTTTTCCTGTAATTTCTGTATATTCATGCTTTCTAAACAGGGTTGTTATTGGACCAGCAAGACAAAAAGAGGTCTGACTTTTATAGAGTCCCTATAAACTGTTAGGCACTTTAGTTACTATCTCATTGAGTACATGGCAGCTCTGAGTTAATTATTACCCCCATTTTATACGGGAAGAAGCTGAGGCTCAGAGAGTTAACCAAGTGACGTGACTCTGGTGACACAGCAAATGCTGGGGACAATATTCAAACCAAACCTTCAAAGTCCTGAGTGGTTTCCAGCACCCTTCTGGCCCTCTGTCAGTTAAAAGTGGGTGCCCCAAGAGCTTTGTCTTTTAATGGGCAAAACACTGTCATCTTTGAGTGACTCTCATCTCAGTATTCTAACCAGTAGTGATGTTGGGTTTTTTTCAAACATTAAGCTCTTCCATCTCATTGAAATACCACTGAAGTCCTATAGAGAAAAGATTGCTGTGCTGGGTATAAAAAAGGCCTTATTAGTTGTATCCTAATGAGCTGTGCAACACCGAGTAAGTAATTCCATCTCTCTGACGTTTAAACTAAGTGATCTTGGAAGCCTTTGAAGTTCTAAAATTTTGTGATTCTAAATACGATGTTCTCTTCCATATCAGAACCTTGATTTTGTTGTAATTTAATCTCTGTGCCTTGGAGAACCCTGTGCGCAGATGGGTGGTCATATAATGGCAATAAGAAATCTATCCAAAGTTTTAGGTGTCATTTTTGTACTCCTTATCAAAATAAAAGTCATATTTTTGGATATTGGGTTCCTTAGAATATAATACATTTGACTGGAAATCTTATATTTTTCTAATTTACAAAAGATCAAAACCAAATAGTCTTTCTTTCTCTTCTTTTTTTCTTTTTTTTTTTTTAACTTATTACCACTGAAAAAGTAGAGCACCACAAAACCAGAGCTCCGGGTGGAGAAACTTACCACCAAGGCCGCGTAACAATTCCTGGAGAGTGGATTCCAGGCCGGTTCCTCTTTCTGCTCTTCAGATGCTTTACAAGTAGTCTGTTTTCAATAGTTACTTATTTGAATGAATGAAAGGAAAAAAGAAAGGAAAACAGAACTACTTGGGCCGGCGGGAGGGCAAGCAGCTGCGCTCACAGCCCAGAATACTTACCTGAGTAAATAGTAACGTCTGAAAAATCCATGTCCGTCTTCAGTGACAACAGGGAAAACAGAAGGAGAAGGAGGGGCCTCAGTGTCTGTTTCCGTGCCCACAGTGTTTGCAGTGTGATTCGATGATTCCTGAAAAGCCTTTTGAGGTGTGAGATACGCCTCACCCCGCAAGAAACATACCATTTGCGGCAACAGGGGCCAGAACATCCACAGTCCCCTGAATCCTTAATAAGTCAGAAGACCAGTACCCCTTGTTTTAATAGAAAAGAGGGTTTGTACGGGGATGCAGTTTTATCAGAATCCCTTTATTTATATAAAAGATTAAAAGCAAATCCAGCACTGATACTCAACCAGTACATACCAGTAAACTTCATCAGTTTTTAAGTTTTGAACNCTTCGCCAGCTGAAGGGCCCGCGCCCGCCCGGCACCCTGCCCCTCCCTCCCCCCCGCTGGGCCGATGGCCACTCCAGTCACTCACGCTCCTGCCCTACCAGTGGCTAAAACCCTTTTGAATAATAATGCTATTGCTGTCAGCTGATTTGCATATTTAGAAAATTGCTTCTTTCCCATCCTCACGTCCGTTAAATTTGAGTTTCCCTAGTTTTTACTGATTGCGACTACGTTATTTTTTTGTCTAACGCATGTATGGGCCCTTGGGCATATATCCAAGTTCAGAAAGCGAATTTATGAAAATCCCGTTTACCCGGTTACAATGAAATAAATACCAGAGTTTCTGGCTTTACCTTCTATTTTCCACCAAATAATGTTGTAATAAACAGGTCGTTGCCAGAACCGAAACATGATTAATCGTTCTCCTTACGATAAACTTTTTAATTTCACGCCAAAGAGGTACCTCTGTTCTGCTCCCTCCTCTGTCCTACATAGCCATTCACATTCCTTTGCTGAACTCTACAAGTAATACTGATGAGGCCAGCATTTACTATTTCCTAATTATTCTGTCCAAGCCCGTCTGTAAAAATGTGTCACAGTCACATTTTGTAGATCTTCAAGGGCCCCCAGCTGGACTCACTGGCCCTGATGGCCCTGCCTTCCTCTCTCCCCGCTGGCGGGGAGCGTGGTTTTTCGGCTGGAAATGAAATGTAGCAGAGTGAAATGAGTAACACGTTTTGTTGAGCAGTTCTAAAATGGGCGCCCTGTATTTATAGCGTGAGCCTGGAATTAAGTAGCGGGAAAGCGCCCGCTGACGCCAAGACAGGCAGCCGGGCGGGGTGTGTGGGCAGCGGCCTTGCTCTGTGCAGGTGAAGCTGGTAAGGGAGCAGAAAGGATGGGAGGAGCGAATCAACACAGAACTGTTAGATCATGAAATGAGGAGAGAGAAAAAGACTTGTGTTCAGAGTTCAAAGACAGCCTTGTAAGCGCTCCCATCAGCTGACACGCCAGCCATGAGCCGACTCCCACTCGGGGCCCCGCTTCCTCTTGGGCGGCCGGGCCCTTCTCTGCACCGGCTCCCTTGACCTCTGGGGCCCTGTAACCAGACTTGACTTTCTCCGATCCCTCAGCTGACCAGGTCCCAATGTTTCGGCCGGGCCGGCGCCTCATGTCGGCTTTCACTGGATCGAACGGCCCCCACCAGACCCCGTCACTCCGTGCGGGGCGGGGGGCTGCCAGGCCCCCTTGGGGTCCTGGAAGGCACAGGCGCGTCCGCCTACACTGTGAAAGTACAGCTGTGGCACCTTCGCCCCACTACCTGCCAAGCCAGAGAAATGCTGTTCTCACAGAGGATGTGCACGAATTGCCTTGAAACCCCAAGCAATAAAACGAAGTCCTAAAACAGCCCCCTGAAGAGTCTGCTGGCCCAGGGGGGAAGCGGCCGGGCACGGGGTCTACAGCTGCGCCCGCAGAGGTCCCCGGTTCATATCTCGCCCCTGCCACTTATCAGAAGTTGCTTATGCTACTATGCTTCTGTCTTCTCATCTAGAAGATGGGGTGATGCACCCTAAGGATGTTTTTGGATTAGAATAAATGAACATGAAGTCCTCAGCAAAATCCCTAGCACACAGTAAGCTCTGGGTAAACAGTTACGGTTTTAAAACCTGAGAAGAGGGGCACCTGGGTGGCTCTGGTGAGCACTGAGCACGGAGCCCACCTAGGATTCTGTCTCTCCCTTTCCCCCCCTTCCCCGCTCATGCTGTCTCTCTCTCTCTCTCTCTCAAAATAAATCAACTTTAAAATAAAAATAATAGTAACAATAAAACCTGAAAAGAGTGAGGCCTCAGCAAAGCTCCTATTGACCAACACACGTGTGTTTTTGGAAAGTGTGTAAATAGCTCTGTTTACATTGAAATTGTATTCACAAAACTCAAAAGTAATTAGTCATCAGTTTCCTGTCGCTTCCTATTGCACGAACCATTTCCTGTTCCCAGGGCTGCTGACACCAGGAAGTAAAAGGGACAAAGAACCTGATGAAAAGGAGCCTTGATCCCAGGCTGGCTGTGTGGTCGGCAGCAGAAACAGTTGATGCGAAGCTGGCCCACGGCCTCCAAGCTCTTCAAGACCCCGTTTTCAGCTGCCGGACGGCAGAAACAGCTCCGCAGAAGTTGGGCCAGTGTGGGAAAGCGGGCCGCCGCCTCCCCTTAACTGGCCCAGCGACAGCTGAGCGGGCAGTCAGGAGACCTGGAAAGAGCACATCTTCCGGAAGGTCGGGGACCGGGCTGGACAGGCCCTGCCCTCCCAGACTGGCGTGAGCTCCCAGGACACCAGGGCCCCATCACTCTGTTCTTTTTGTTTTAAATTTTTTTAAAAATGTTTATTCATTTTTGAGAGAGAGAGAGAGAGAGACAAAGCACAAGCATGGAGGACAGAGAGAGAGGGAGACAGAATCCGAAGCCGCTCCAGGCTCCGAGCTGTCAGTACAGAGCCTGACGCGGGGCTCGAGCTCACAAACCTCGAGATCATGACCTGAGCTGAAGTCGGACGCCCAACTGACTGAGCCACCCAGACACCCTCCATCAGTCTGTTCTAACACTAACAGTCTCAGGCTGATCCCAGGTTTCAAATGGGATGTCTGTTATGCCCGTGCAAGGGCCTCTCCAACCCCAGCACAGCCAACACGCAGGTGAGCAATAGCGGCGTCTGCTCCACCTGCTAAGCTCAGCAAAACCATGTTTTATTTCCATGTCGGCAGACACTCGGTAAGCAAAGCCAGGAGCACCCCCCGCCTTGTTTTTCCTCATCAGATGCTATGGGAAAAAAATAGCTCATGTTTTGAGGAACTTGAAGCCTGAGAGTGGGGTGCAAGGAGCCAAATGTCCACACACTGGCGAGTGGCGTCTGCAAGTCAGTTTCAGCAGGTCACGTGTGAAGCAGCTAGAACAGAGACAGCTCTGAGCTCCCAGGGCCTTCCCTGAAGTGAGCTGGGTGTCTCCGGGTGAACCCTCGCAAGCCTGGCTCTCTGAAACCCCGATTTCCACGGCCTCACCGTCTGTCAGCACACCTGGCCACACATGGCATCTAGAGACTGTGCCCAGAGAGCCCCCACTTTCTCTCCGTGGTTTCCGGGTCACCAGAGCAGCTTGCAGAGACTCGGTTCAAGACGAAAGCTGGGACACACAGTAAAACTGAAGTAGCTGAGAAGGAGACGGAAATTTTAAATAAATGCTTGTACGAGTCCAGCTTCACAGTGAATCACAGACCTCATTATAATACTGACGTTAAACAAAATATACATTTGCCTCACTTGTTACCAAAAGGGCGGAGCGTTGTCATTGGATGCCCAGGGCTGTGATTCAGTGTGAACCGGAATTGGATCCCTGACAAGAGCTTGATGAGAATTTCCCTCTCTGATGTCTGTTTTTTACATAACTGGCTCACTGGAACGTGTATATGTGACCTTGTGCTAAGTAAGGGTAGTGCTGCATAGACCACAGCAGACAACTTAAAATCACTGGTTTTTACACCAGATTTTCTCCAGGCACAATCTTGGTCATATGTTTGAGCTGTCAGCTCACTTTGTCCACTTTGTCGGTGACACAAACCTGAACTCCGGGCTTGGGCCTCCCTCCCTCCTGGGGTTTCCCCTCCCCCATCCAGTCTCAAAGCCAGTTGCTCATGTCTCCTGTTTTCTCTGTCATCGTGGTCAGAGGGTCCCTTCCAACCAGCCCAACAGCCTCTCCACGCAGTCTCGGTAGCACCGTGAGTTCGTTTAATCTCGGAACTGGCTGATGTGATGTGATCGAATTTTTATTTATAACACGATACATTCACATTAGCAACACAACACCTAAGTCCCTTAACCTGGTTCTTCACGTCCATCAGTGAGCTTTCTGGGTGGGAGACACTGCTGGCATCTCAATATGGCTTTTAAAAAATACTTAACGTAAGGTTGATCATCGTCACTTATCCCCCGTTTGGCACCGTATTCAGTAGTCTCCACCGGGGACAGCATGCATTAACGGTGTCATTGTAGTAAAGAAAGGAATTGCACGAGGAAGAAAACACAAGGAAAACGTTTCCACCAGGCAGTTTTATTGTTCAGGTTCTAACACTCCTTGCCTGCTAGCTCAGCGTTTGGCTCCTCTGCCTCTCAACCCCGAAGGGTGTACGTGGCCATGACTTTAAGCCTCCCGTGGCCCCTACAGTTCACATTGGTTCATGGGGTTCAGGTGGTTCAGGAGGCCTTTAAGATTCTGTGCTGGGTCTGAAACCGTTTACAAGATCTGCATTGCTGAATAAAAAGTCCTCTTTTGTATATAAATTTGAGTAATGGGAAAATATTAAGAAGCATTTCAGAGAAGAAAAAATAAAAGGGTTCTGGGACCCATCATTTACCTTTTCTTGTAGGAATTGAATTAAATTAGTGATTGACTTCACAAAACTAAAAGCCGCTGTCCTTCACTACATCTTCCCTCTTTAAGAATCACAAGGAAGCTCCAGGTCTGGGGAGAAAATCTTCGGACTAATTAAACCCCACAGTTTGTTCTACCGAGGCCCCATCTGGACAGCACCCAGAAGCTTCCGTGGCCTCGCAGTTTCAACCAGATAGTTCAGGAGCTGGCGTTCACCCCTTTGCAATGGGGAACCTCCAGTGATTTCAGCGGTACGATGCCCCTGAGCAGCAAATTCTTACAAAGCAGGTTTGCAAAAGCCTGTGCTCTTTCCTTCCTAACTTAAACTGCACGTATAAGAAAAAGATAAGTGTGTGTGCACTGGCTTCCCCCTAACGTGGACTTGAAATTCTGTGTGACACAGATCCTTCCCGGGTCTGAGAGTTAAGTTCTAGAAGTAACCAAAGGACTGGATCAGTCTCCTCCATCCGCCTGCGCCCCAGGCCAGCCGCGCTTCCCCAGCCCCTCGCCGCACCTGGTTTCCTTCTCCCTCGGCAGCCCCTTGAGTGGAGGCCCCGGGACCCTGCAGGAGGGACCTCCACCTCTCCTCATCCCTGCCGCATCCAAAACAAACACAAATTTTTAAAAAGGACAAAGGAGTTTTGATTATATAGAACAGAGTTTTTTAAAAAAAATTACAAACATCGGGAAAATTACAAGGTTGCTAAAGTGGCGCAGAAAAATCCAGCAGGGGCTCCCGAAGCCTGACCTCATTTACATTTCAATGGAGACCTGGCTCAACCCTTTGGAATGTTTCTGAACATCCTTATTAATCTTTTCTGTAGTTGGAACTTCTCTGGCGGCACCTCCTCTGCCACTGGGGTGTGCCGCCCTCTCTCTTGGGGCACCCACGCCCCGATCTCTGACCCTGTGACCAAGGAGTCCCTCCTTCACCCTCTACGGCCCCTCTCCTGGGCTTGAGGCTACTTGTTCCGACCTTCGGTTTGCCACCGCAGTCCCTAGTAGAGCACCTCCTGGTTGAGGTCTGGGGATCTGTCCCCACGGCCTCTCCTCCCACACCCCAGACTCCCCCACGGAGCCATTCTCTGACCCTGCGCCGGCTTCTCTGCTCCGTCTGGGTGTCTCCGTGCCTCTGGGCAGAGCAGGTCTCTGTCACAGAATTACCACCGGCCCGGGGAAGTGACATGACATGGAAGGCTCTGGCTGGGGCAGACACCTGGATCTCAGCAGCTCTCAGTTTGCTCAGCCGAAAAATGGGGTGCTAGGAAAACCCCTCCACTGGCTTGTGGTATTTCTGTGAGGATGAAATGGGGCGACAGTTACCAGGGCTGGACATAGGCTTGGCGTGTAGTGATGGTTCAATAGGTACTGGCTGTTGGAATCATTATCAACATCCAGTTAGCACGTAGATGGCTTACTCCACGGCGTGCCTGGTGTCAGGACCAAAGCAATTGTCTCTGCCTTCAAGAAACGTGCGGGGTGGCGAAGGGAACTTGTAACAAGCCCCAAATTACCAGCAATAGGCTGTCTTTTAATGCGCTTAAAGTCCTTGAGCAGGAAGCAGCTAGCTCCACCCGAGGACAAGAATCGATGGCTCTACAGGACCACGGAGAAAGGTGTTCCCCCCCGGGAAGGTAGTGTGCACCTGTTCGCAGGCCGTGGTGATGCCTAGTCCTGCCCTTGCATGAACTTGGCTAGTTCAGTGATGGCTCTGATTTAATGAAGAGATCCAGGCTCCCCAGTAGTCCCATAGACTCAGTAGGCAAGGACCTTCTGGAACCTGCCTCTGTGGACACCCATCATCCTTCTGCCTCAAGCCTGGCCTCCAAGGGAGCCTTCCTCTGAGATGCTATGCCTAACCTGAGGACCAGGTTAATAATACAACTTCCACCAATTGAGTGTTTCCCAGGCACGACCCGGGCCTTGCAGACATCATCTCACCTGGTCTCCCCCACCACCCGGTGTGTTCAACCTGTTCTGTATCAAGCCCTGGCTCCAACAATTTCTAATTGGGCAAGTTCACCTTGGGCAAGTTAACTACCCTCCATGTGCCTCTGTTTTCTTCACTTCCAATGAGGATGATTGTCCCAACTCCCAGGCTGATGAGAGGATTTTGTGAATCGGTATGTGCGAAGCCACCGGCACACAGTGAGAACTCTGGCCATTCCGCTCGTCCACTACGCGTGCCTCTGGTTTCCAGCCCATCTGCAGAATCGTGGTAACTGAGGAGGCAAACATGGCATCAGTTCACCAACACGGTTTCCTCTTCTTTCTGGGTGCACAGCTCATCTACGCGTCCACCTCTCTTCAAGTGTGGCCCTGTGACTGAGTTCTAGTCAATAGATTAGGAGCCAAGGAGGTAGATGGCCCTTCCCAGGCTGGCCCAGGGACGCCTCCCAGCACCCTCCAGCACGGTCTGTCCCACTGGGACCAGTGGAGACTTGGGTCCAGAAGATACGAGTCCCCAAGGGACTGCCTGGAGAAAGGCCATTTTACAGACCTCTTCACTTGTCCATTTCTGGTTCTCCAAAGAAGAAACACACTTTTATTGTATTTAACTTAATACACATTTGGCCAGAAGCCTCGCTAACCCTCACCAATACAAGTCCTAAACCCTGAACTCAATGAAGGATCAATTTTGAGTGAACGGTCAGAGCTGTCATCTGCCTAGCCTGTTTCCCCTTACTCCTCCTCCTTTCTGTAAAGCGCCTCTGATGTTTTGTGGGAAATTGAGTGTGACTTTGGTGTGTACCTTAACACCCCTGCCACCATCAGCAGGCAGTGTGCACGGGACACCATGCCCTTACGTAGCCACGTGACCCAAGGAAGGCAAATCGATCATTGCCACGACTCCCACTGAAACTTGGGGAAAAGAGTGACCTCTCTTTTCTTGGTGGGACTGGTGGCCGCAGCGGATGAAAATATTTTAGGGACACAGTAGCCATGGTGGCGATCGCCACACAGAGCTTGCCAAAGAAAGCCAACATGGAGGAGAACAGAGCCAATCAGGAAGAACATTTCCTCATGACATCATTTGAGCTCTTGCATTAATGTCTGAGTCGTATTTCCCCATTACCTTGGTCAGTGAACCTCCTTTTTGGTTAAGCTAATGAGAACCAGCTTCCCCATTATTTGGAACTGCAAGTTCCCAATTTACCAGCTTTGCCTAGTCTTCCAAGATCCCGCAGGGATCCACACGTGCATCTCTCCCCTCCCCGAGCACCTGCCCCTGAAAGTTGCTCTCTTCACAGAATATAAAATATTCAAATTCCTTAAATAATCAGTGACAATCACAGGCATGACTTCCATTAAGGGAAGAAGAGTATCAGTCACTCACATGTCGTGTCAACTGATAATACTCATTCTTCAAGAGGGAGCCTGGCTATATGTGCCCACAAAACAAGGTCCCATTAAAACAAACTCAGTAGGACCTCCCCCACTTTTTTTTTTAAATTGCACTGAATTGTTTTTAAAGATTTCTTAAAGTAAGTGAGATCGGGGTTGCCACTTTCTTCCGTAACATGTTGCCTTGTGATGGAATTTGACCAATAATGCTTCTGTGTTTTCATTTAAAGCAACATAGTTACAACCTCAGAGATCTGTAAAATGAGAAATAACAATACAAATGAATTTTACCAGTTAGTTACATAGGTTATACTCCCAGCCTTCACGTCAAGTCTTTGGGTCAAGGACAGCATATCCCCCGGTATTCGGTGGAATAGTTCAATAATACGCGTAATCCATTTGTGCTGTTTCAAATGGTATCAAGCATTATAGGGTTTTATCTTCGAATTTTATTTTGAAATTCTTACTTAAACCAATTCCGGGTAAGAATGGAGACTTTTTCACAAGCCGCTAAACTTGTCACTATCATTTTCTTTCATTCTCGTGAAAACCAGACTGACGACTTGACATCCAAGTCTCTTTCCCCGTATTCATTTCCGGGCTCGGAGTTCATTAGCTCCGTGAAACCACACTTAGGAGAAAAGACTTTTCTGGCTTTACCTTTACCTTCTTTATCTTCCTTCTCTCCCTCTTGTCCTGCACCCCTCGACACCCCCAAAATCCAAAATCAAGCCCCAGGAGTTCTAAGTCTGCGGAGAGTTTGGGGTATGGAGTTAAAAATAATCTTGTTCGTGCTGGGGGAGGGGCGGGTCAGGAGTCCCTGTTCAGTGTGTACAGAACTTAGGTTTGGGATGATGAAAAGGTTCCAGAAATAGATAGTGGTGACAGTTACCCAACATTCTGATGTAGTACATGCCACTGGATTATACACTCTGAAACAATTACAATGGTAAGTTTTCTGTATATTTTGTCACCATTAAAAGAACAATTCTGTTCATACTTCCTGTCTTGTGTATTTGCTTACGCCACTAAACATAGACGCCTCACTCCTGTGGATAGCAGCAGCGTAGAAAAATGAAGAAGTCAGTCAAATATAAAGTGCAAAGCCATTCCATTCCTTAAAAATCTACAGGATAGAAGAAAGCACACACCTCCTCGGCCAGCTGTCTCTGGAAACGGGCTCTGTTTGCTCCTGCGCAGAGAGAAGCCAAGCCCCGCGCTGGTATTGACAGGAACAAGATGAATGACCCCCTGGAGACCATAGGGTTTGTATTCGAGTTTCCATCTCCTTTTCATCCCTTTGTCCCCCGTCTTGATTCACATGCAGATTAACCGAGACCAACTCCTCACTTAAATAAGCTTTTCACTCTGCTTTGGAAGGTAGAAGGGACATCTAAATATTTATGAGGCTTTTTTTCTCCTGGGTTTATGATGCGCCCTTGTTGGATGTGGAGGAATTACGTTAATGAATGCGTGCCTGTGCACACCAACACAGAAACCAGGCAAAGGGGAGAAAACACACACACACACACACACACACATACACACAGCCCTTTGTCGGCACTCAGCAAACAGTTCCCATGAAAAGGAAAGAAAAGCGAGAGGGGGAGGAAGAGAGATTTAAAATCTGTTGCCAGGAGAGAAATAAATTGTAAGGCTGGACACAAAAGCAGGAACGAAGTTTCATCTCTGCTTTCTGGAAGTTGCAAATGTAACTGTTGTTTCAAGTCGGTACAAATGTGAAGGAAAACATGCTGATTGATTGAGAAAGGAGAACTGACCGCCTGGCCCGCCCCCGTGATGAAGGAAATTAAGGACAGAGTTTCAGTACTGGAAATACGTCGTTTATTAGAAAACAAACACCGAAGCGACATTTTCTTTTAGGCAGTGCTGTACCCATGTCCCTTCAAGACAGATTATTTGGGTATGAATACCTGAAAGGGTGGTCAGGGTTTTATTGTCCTGCCCGTAGATAGTGCCCTTCTTTGTCTCTTCAGTGCCTTGTGCATACTGTTTCCATTAGGCTAGCTAAATTCCACTTGAAAGTGAATTCACTCTAAGTGTGTTTGCATGAAATTAGATCTAGTTATGACTTGGGCTCTAGATCATCTTTAATTGTAGGTAATCTTTATGATATTTTAATAGGTAAAATAATATATGAGCGCACCGGAACTGAAATGCAGACATAGTAATGGCCCTAATATCGCACTGCAGAAAGTCATCTCTCCAGCCCTTCAATCATCCCCCGGCTTCCCCCTTCCGACCTGTTCTGTGAGCACAGAAGGCCAGAATCGTCAAGGCCCCGCTCCAGAAGGGCTCTTTGGCTCCCTAATTACCTTTAATACATGTGCGTATTAAAATGAGGTTTAAAAGGGGCACTTTTTCCTTCTGTTTTCAAAAATATTGCCCCTCAACTCGTGTTTGTTTTCATCTGTAGGTCATAATGCACAAGAAGGCTAAGACTGTGTTTGTTCTTCTCAAAAATTCTTGCCCGATTCAAGAAATACTGAGGGTGGCTCTCTTCACCTATCTTGATAGGGTACAAAAAAGGTTAAGAAGTCCTACCTCTGACCCCACACAGCCCAAACTGCTGCTCTCGCTGAAGGAAGGGAAGCAGAAAATAAATCTCCAACTTCCCTTTTAACACACAGAAGGCTTCCCTTCACGTTTTTGTGACAAACTGAAAATTACTTGTTGACTGTTCGTACTTGTTTCTTTCACACTGGAATAAAATACAGAACATATTCTCCTATTTCCCACCAAAAACAAACAAATAAACAAATGCTGGTTACTTGATTAATAGTTATTAGAAGTCCAGACAATAATTAACTGCAGTCTATTTACGTAACTATTATATAATCTAAACGTCACATATTCTTAGCTTAAACCCGAGGGTCTTTAAATCAGTTTCATCAATGAAAACTGAGACAAAATGTTCACACAAAAAAGTTTAACAGTCTTTCATCTGATACACTGATTGTATTAACACTGATACACTCACTATTTCTTAGTCATTTATTACTTGTCCGAATGAATAGGCACTTGGCTATACCTAAGTTTGAAGAAAACTGTATCTAGGTTTTAAGGAAAAATTTAGTGAAGCGTTGATAAAATTGTTCCAATTCCCTATCCACCCGCCCCCTCGCGGGGCGGGGGAGGGGGGCGGGCAGAGCAGAATGCATTGTCTGGAAGGTATTCCAGAAGTGTATTTGGTATAAAACTCGGAAAATCAGAGCAGCATAAGTGTTCAGCACCGAAGCCCAACTTCTATCCCATACCTGATGCTCCTGGAGGAGCAGGAGGTACCTGTGAGCCCCAGCCCCCCTCCTGGGGCAGGGCCACCCCACACTCCCCACCAGGCTCAGTCTGGCGTCTCCCACACAGGACTGGCTGTTTAAAGGCTCCAGTAGAAGGCTGTGATCTGCGTGGAGTTGAAGGTCTCAAGAAAGTTTCCCTTTATTAAAGATACATTCCTCATCAGCATATTTCTTAAGATTCCTATGACTTAAAAGCCCTTAAAAAAACATGAATATTGTTAAGCTCCGACTGGAATTATTGTACTGGATTCATCTTATTTATTTTTATTTATTTATTTTAGAGAGAGAGCCAGGGGGAAGGGGCAGAGAGAGAGAATCCCGAGCAGGCTCCACACTGTCCGCGCAGAGCCTGGTGCGGGGCTCGAACTCACAAACCGTGAGATCGTGACCTGAGCCAAAACCAAGAGTTGGGCACTTAACCGACTGAGACATCAGGGTGCCCCATCAATACTATTATTTCTAATAAGGATTTAGAAGAAAGAAATTGGATGTTAGTATTTAATTTTTATTTTATTGTTTTTTTCTCAGCTGTATTTACTATAATAACCATGACTTGATTTCTAATAAAAAAAAATTAGCAATAAATTTTGTTAAGAAAAAAATTTTGTCCCTGGTCAGCAAATTTCTTGGTGTCTTATTTTTTTTTAATATTTTATAGTTTATTTATTTTTGAGACAGAGACGGGGCACGAGTGGGGGAGGGGCAGAGAAAGAGGGAGACACAGAATCGGAAGCAGCTCCAGGCTCTGATCCAACTGTCAGCACAGAGCCCGGGGCGGGGCTCGAACCCACGAACCCTGAGATCATGACCTGGGCCGAAGTCAGACACTTAATCAACTGAGCCCCCCAGGCACCCCTCTTGGTGTCATTGATTGAGTGTCCCCTGCAGGAACTTCAGGGAAACCCACTCCAATGTCACAGAAGTGCTCAGGTCCAAGGCCAGATGGAAAAACTGGCCCATCTTCTTAACACAGTGTCTCTCTTGACATTGAAACAGAACGTGTCAGGAGATGGCCATGTTTAGAGGAATGTAGACCAACTTGGAAATTTTTAATTCATTTGAACAAATATATAATATACATATATGTCTGAAAACAGTTAATTTCTCATTTGCTTTTTAAAATACAACCAGATTCACCCGAAATGTAGGTGACGCTTTGCGTTTACACTCTCAAAACCTTGGAGACCTCCTCGTTTATCTAAACTCTGCTTTTTCTAGCGCGAGATCGTTGCCATAGGCTTTCATGCCAACAGAACAGCATTGCAGACCTGCGCTGATCTGAGTCTGCATTAAAACAGCAAGGAACCAGTGAGAATACCTGTATGGAGTCTTACCTCAAAACTGAAATATTAGAAATGACAGTTTTACATTCAGTATCATTTTTCTCAAGGGATTATCTCATGGCCTCATTTTTGTTTCTTAAACATTTACAAATATTTGATCCTTGAAACCTTCACCCAACTCACTACAAAGTTTAAAAACACTGCCTATTTTAGAATGTTTGCACACGGTTCTCAAACAGGAGAGGAACAGGCACACCAGCCCCCGCTGTTTTCAGGGCAGCCTGGGGAGAGGCTGCTGGTACACGTGGTGGTATTTTTCCAACCGAAAACTGTCACTACCCTGCCCTGAGACACATGTTTCACAGATGAGCCAAAATCCAAATTGAAGGAAAGAGTTTATTGGCCAAATGCCAAATGCAAAACTACCCTGACCCATCTCCCCCTGTCCTCTGAAAGTGTGTCCATGTACTGACTCATCTGAAAAAAAGCTGGTTTGTAAATGGGGGAAGAACTGTCCAAGAAGTGTTCACACAATGAAACAATCGTTTTGTTTTGTCCGTGCTCACAACCAACCAGTCAATTCAGTGAGAAGAAAAAACATTTTCTTTTTAACATTGGATAAGTGTACTTACCCAATTGCCTGGTCTGTTTATACTGGTTAGTCATTGAAGGATCTACGTAGTTGAATCCGAAGTCTGGATTTTCATAATCTAAGGAAGAATTCCCATTGAGTCATGTTTTAAGTTAACGATCAGATTGCTGTAATCAGTGTTTAAGCGTATGGTGAAATGCAGCTAATATTGGGTCATAAAGCTGCACGGGGCCGGTGGCTACCAAACATCCCTGGGCTTCTGTTGCTTCCGTCCCCGACCCGGACAATGACAGCACCTGACCATCTTGTATGTCGGATTCCTGAACCAACGCTAACAGAAATACAACTTAAAAACCAGTGAGCCAGCCCGGCCTTGTACTCATTTCACCCCTGTACAGGATTGCACAAACATGGAGACCAGAGCAGGTCAAATTTGGAGCCTACCTACCTTGGCTGCTTGCCTTCAGGAATGTTTACGCCTTGTAAAGACTTGCTGTCATTTAGCTTTGCTGTAGCCTTCTTTCCACCATGTTAGTGTCCAGCATCAACTTTTCCAGTGAGCAATTTAGCGTCCATTCTTGGATTTCCTTGACTGTGCAAACCAGGTGATGTAACAGAGGAATCTGAGGAATAGGGCCTACGTAATCCTCAATTTTACACATGATTCCTCTATAAAATCATTCAGTCTTCCTTAACTATGTGAATGGAATTTGTTTGCATAAATCTAATGCCACCAAAGGCTTCTAAACTGTGAACTAATTACATGATCTAATTTTGGAGCTTTTCCAAAGTTAATCTCTAAATTAGTTATCTTCTGCATTTCTTTTATGTGCCATCTTTTGCTTTTTCACATTTCATTAGGTATCAAAACCAAGAGAGACAAAGTACAAGCTATTTATGTTTTATCAAGTCTCAAGAAAATGGGAAATATTTTATCCCAGTTAGATCTCCAGAAGAGGGAGGTGGGTCCTAGACCAATGTTTTGACACAAAATAGAAGTACAAGTAATTATGAGCAGCGGTATCTTAAAACAGTTTAAAAATTAATCCTAAGAAATGACAATTATTTTCCTGTATTTGATTTTCGATTTTAATTGAAATGGACCTTCTTGTGCAGGCATGTCTACTTGTGTTGTACGTGTGTTCAGACATGTATGTATGTATGTGTATGTGTGCACAGTATATAGTATGTGTGTACAGTATGTGCGTGTATGCATGTACAGTATATAGTGTGTATGTGGTGTGTGCGGTACATGTACAGCATATAGCATGTATATTATGTATGTACACATATGTATGTACAGTATATGGCATGTATGCTGTGTGTGTACAGTATAAGGAACATCAGAAGACACGGGTACAAGCCCTGTCCCATCATCACTCGCTGATCACCTACCATTTATGAGCGTCAGCTTTCTCATCTAAAATTGGGGTTAACGGTGGTTTTCCAATCTGTTTCAAGGACTTGTCATAGAAATCAAAGTAGATAGTATATGTGAAGCTTTATTGATTAGTTGTAAAAGATCCTCATAACACAGACTGGTGGGTGACATAATTACACCAATAACCCAACATAAGATTTGGAGCAACTTACTTAACTTCATTGAGCCTTATTTCTTCATATACAAATGTGACTCAGAAGGCTCATGGTGAGCACAGACTGCACTAACTGTGGTATAACATGGAGGAGAGACTGATTACTTAGGACTCTTGTGTTTTGTTTTGTTTTTTTAAGAAACACAAACTCAACTTATAGTTCAAACCAATAAAAAAAAATATTTATTGAAAGTCTCAAATAGCCATGGAAAAGGAGCCACAGAACCTCAAAACCACTGGAACCAGAAATTTGAATGCTAGCAAGGCTTTCTGTCTCCTTACTGCATATTATTTCAGTTTTTCTCAAACTTGCCACACGTGGCTGGGACACACAGCCACCAGCAACTCCTGCCTTCACCCCACGCCCCCCTGCACCTCACAATTTTGCCATAAGAAGAAAAACAAATTCGACTAAAATTGCCCACCTCCTCATTCCAAGGCTGATCCCAGTTAAAAAGTCCCCAGAGAAGACTCAAGCCACCTCCAGTCAGGTCAGGGGCCCTGGATGGGGGCGTGTCACTGGAAGCTCCCGTTTGAACTAGATGGTTGGAGTGAGAGAGAAGTGATTTTCCCCAAGAAGAGAGGTGGTGTTTCCAGAAACGAGGAAAGGTCCTAAGTCCTCAAAGCAGCAAACGCTCACAAAAGCTCAGAGGGCTGGCCGAGCAGTGGTCTTTCTGTCACTCTCTGATGAAGGTGACCTTAAGCTAATGGTCTAAGCTTCCGTCAAGCGACAAACAAAACCCACTCCTGCCTTCTGTGCTTGACATGAGGAACAAATTACAGAATTGATTTAAAGGTGCCTCTAACAGTTTCAAGTGCTAAACCAGTAACTGATGCTGGCTCTCCCCGTGCATGTGGTCGGCGCCCCTAATCCAAACCACTCTAGTGCACGTTCTCATGAAAGAATGGAAGCAAGGATCAGAACGGCTCTCTAACTCTTATTTTGTTAGGGAACAGCACTCTTTCGGAGTTTTCCCATGGTTAAAATTTGATTCATCTCCTGTTAAATCATGCATGCGACTTACTTGGGGCTATTCCTGAAGTTTTTTTCAATTAGAAAAATGTAAATTACAAAATACATTATTCATCACGCGCACACAGTTGACTGCGTTTTAGAGTATCACCTGAAGACACAACGGTAGAGTGACAACACAAATAGAAATTCTTTGCTCGCACACCACTTTCAGTGTCCTCCTTATGGGGTGCCTGGGAGCCTCAGTCCGTTGAGCGTCCAACTTTGGCTAAGGTCACGATCTCGCAGTTCACGAGTTCGAGCCTCGCGTCGGGCTCTGTGCGGACAGCTCGAAGCCTGGCGCCTGATTCGGATACTGTGTCTCCTTCCCCGCTCGTACTGTCTGTCTCTGTCTCAAAAATAAATGAAACATTAAAAAAAATGTTTTGATGTCCTCCCTGTTCCACTTGGGCCTATTTGTAGAGCTCTCCCACCCGGGAACAATTTTCTCTGGGGATTCTTGTCCACCAAGGGACCAAGGGCCCGGTTCTGTCTGGCAATGGCTGGGCCCTTCGTGTACACCATTTGTGGCCCCGCGGTGGGGACTCACAGCCGCACTTGGGTTGCTCCAGTGTGTCAGCTGTGCCCAGCGTCTCCGTGAGGCCCACGGGGCTCCTGTCCGCTAGGAGCGTATGCCCACTTCGTTTTCACTGCACCTCCATGCGCTACGTCCTTCATATCCTTGGGGACCAAGTTGAATGAACTGCTCTAGGACAGATCTTGTTCCGTTGTCCCTCCTTTGTTTTGATGAACATGTGATCCAAGGGTATCCGTTGGCGCTTCTCAAAGACATAGCTCTGTGCATCTTCTCGAGTCGCTCCGTGTGTTTTGTCTCCCCAAACGTAAAACCTGAGCGAGTTGCCAAGTTACTTCGCGGGCTGCCTGCGGCGACCTTCAGTGCCGCCTGGAGCAAAACATTTGGTACGCTGTTGTAAAAGTAGGACACGCAGCATCAGGCGTAGCCAGCTTCATCAGGCTGGCCCACTCCCGTGTGGACCTGTCACCTGGCCGGGGACTCGGGGTGGGACCTGGAATCGGTCGGCCCTGGTCTTTGTGCCCCGGGGCCTGGGCCGTGGGGGCCATGATGGGATGGAGCACCTCTTGCCCAAGGCTGCAGTGGCAGAGCTAGAGGGTGAATGCTGAAAATAATATTCTGGGCCGAGGGCCAAGGTCATGGCCAACGAGTGTGTCCAAACCATGTCATAAATTAAAGTAACTATTGGAAAACTGGGAGCTGAGTTACAGAGCCAAAAAGAGCGGCGCTGAGCCACAGAATGAGCTGCGAATGAAGAGCCGGACGGTGTACAGCAGCCACGCTGTCAGAGGTCAGCGAGGCGCTGCTGCTGGCGGGNGCCTAGAGCGCAGAAGAAAGCCCTAGTGGCTGAAGGTGCTGAGGCAGCGAGGAAATCCACACGGTAAGGACAAATGAGTTTGTGATTGCTTGCTCACTCCATGGGTGTGGAGGGGACAGGACAGTATGCGATTCTGTGACNGGACATTTTTTTAAGCCCAATGCTGTAAGATTCCAAAGGAAATACAAGCACTTTTTGATGATCTACATCAACCTCCAGCCGCAAGGCCAGGCTTTCTGGGGCAAATTCAATCATATCCTAGAGACGAACCATTCTCCTTAGAAAAGAAAACTTTTCAAACCCCGAGCATCATCTGATCACTTCTACAATGCCATTGACCTATAACTGCTCACTTGTCTCCTTCAATGGCAAAACTACATTGGTGCCTATTACTCACATACTAAATAGTTTAATTCTCTCTCTCTCTCTTTATTTTTATTTGAGAGAGAGCAAGGAGGGGAGAGAGACAAAGTGGGAGAGGGAAAAAGAATCTCAAGCAGGCTCCACACTCAGCATGGAGCCCAACATGGGCCTCAATGCCACGACATGAAGATCATGACCTGAGCCAAAATCAAGAGTCAGATGTTCAACTGACAAGAGCCACCCAGGAGCACCTAATTGTTTAATTCTTTAAAAACAAATTTTAACAGCGGTGCCTGCTTGGCTTAGTTGGAAGAACATGTAACTCTTGATCTCGCGGTTGTGAGTTCAAGCCCCAAGTCAGGTGTAGAGATTACTAACAAAATAATGAGTAAATAAACTTGATAAAATAAATACAAGAATGTAATTTATTTAAAAATAATAATAAGTAAATAAAAAACATTTCTAACAAGAAAATGAAACATATATGGCCGTCCACAATTCACACGTAGTAATCCCACCATTTGGCGATTGAGTTATTCTTCCTATGTTATGTGGCTTTGAAATGCTGATGCATCCCCCTTATGCACAAGTCCTGGGAGAAGGTCTCTATCTCTGCTCAGCCCCCCCCCCACCACCACCCCATTGCCACAGGTGAAGTCAAGGAAAGAGGGAAAGAGCTCACCTCCCTCACTGCCTGACCTAAGTAATTGGACGGAGACCCACCTTGGCAGCCAGAGTTGGAAGAATCCAGATGGCCCATGAATAATCCAGAATCCACTGTAATCCCCTGGGCTTTCTCATGGGAGTATAAAAATGTTTTGGACTCTGGAGGACAAGAAAATAAGAAAAAGTTCTTTCTACAAAAAAAAAAAAGCTTTTATTCACAGTCTCACACCCATTAAGTGAAATTGATCACTTTTGTAAAACCCCTCATTTCCTGGTAGGCAAATTCTAACCTGGCTGAAGATTATATTCCCTGCTTTGTGTCTGAGGATTTATATGTGCAGTTTCTCTTAAACATTAATTCTTTCTATCAGAATGTGAACCTGTCATTTAAAATGGGTGAGGGCACAAGATTCTTTTCCAGGCAGTGGCCAGAATAAAGGAGTGACTCCTGCATCTGTCCTTGTAGATGATGCTTAGCACTCGGCACCTAAACGTCAAGGCGGGGAAGCACCTCCCCTCCCAGCCCTGTAGTTTTGGAGAGAGAATCGAGGGGTGACGTGAGGACAACAGATGCACACAGCAGCACCCCAAACAAGGGAAGGTAAAATCCCCGCTCCGCCACCAGCCACCGGGGTTGCGGTGGGGGTTGGGGCAACTGTCACCAAGCCCGTCTCCAGCGCTCTCTGGGCCTCAAACGCTGTGTTAGTTTGAGTGAACACCCACTTCATTGTCCCAACATGAGACTTCCTGCCAGACGATGGTCAAGTGTTGATTGGAACTTTCTTTGGGGAGGCGGAGACAGGGATCCAAGGGCATTGGCTGAAATGCTGAGCACACTGTGTTTGATGATTAGAGACCCACGTTCTACTCTGTTTGCCTGTAGAGCCGTGACCTTGGGCAAATCACTTCCCAGGGTTTTGCTTTCCTTACCTTTATGACACCCAAATTCAATTATATTTTCTCTGATCTCTTCAAGCTCCCACATTCTGTAATTACAGCAACCAAGAACGTTGGTAAATTATGCAAGCAGTGGATTCTCCAGTGTGAACTAAAGAATGGATTCCAATGGCACCTTGAGAATGACTTCAGTATTATTTTGTCAGGTTACCTCTAGGAATATCCTAAAATAGATCCTTAATAGCAAACCAATAAACCTCATACAGCAAATACTCTACTGTGTGAGCAAACAAGATTAGAATAAACTAGAGCAGATTTTTATCTTAAGAAGGAAAGCACTGGGGCGCCTGGGTGGCTCAGTCGGTTAAGCGTCCGACTTAGGCTCAGGTCATGATCGCACGGTTCGTAGGTTCAAGCCCCACATTGGGCTCTGTGCTGACAGCTCAGAGCCTGGAGCTGCTTCAGATTCTGTGTCTCCCTCTCTCTCTGACCCTCCCCGGCTCACGCTGTCTCTCCCTCTCTCAGAAATAAGTAAAACATTAAAAATTTTTTTTTAAAAGAAGGAAAGCATTAATTTATTGAGCACCTACTGTGTCAGACATTGTATTAAACCCTCTACATCCATTTCCTTATCTAATCTTCAAAGCAAGCCTGCGAAGTTATTAGGATACCCATTTTACAGATGAGGAAACTAAGTCTCTGAGAGAATAAGCAAATTTATTCCTGTCACTCTGCTCAGACTCAGGGTCATGTTGCTCTGACTCCTTACTAATATTTTTCAACACTACCACTCTATTACCCACTAAGAAATCACAAAAATCTGCAGTAAAAATAATAGCAACAATAACTTCCTCAAGTGTAGGAACTTTGGTTTGATTATAGATCTTTTCCTGTGCTCAGAATAAGACCTGCCCAAAGGTGACTGTCACTGAAAATGTGTTAAATGGAAAGTAACCACCCTTTGTTGGCAGGTGTCTTGTCTTCTTCTTGGTGTTTACTGTCTCTAAAACAGCACTGTCCGGTAGAATTTTCTGCGGTGAATAGAAAGTTCGTTTATCTCTGTTGTCCAACTGATGACCACATGTGGCCATTGAGCACTGGAAACGTGGCTCGTGTGGCTGAAGAACTAACTACTAAATTGTGTTTCATTTCAATGAATTTAATTTAATTTCTTTACATTTTTAAAAATGCTTTCATTTATTTATTTTGAGAGAGAGAGAGACAGAGACAGAGCAAGCAGGGGAGGGACAGAGAGAGAGGGAGAGAGAGAGAGAGAGAGAGAGAGAGAGAGAGAGAGCCTCAAGCAGGCTCTGCACTGTCAGCACGTGGGGCTTGAACTCACAAACTGTGAGATCATGACCTGAGGAGAAGTCAAGAGTCAGACACTTAACTGACTGAGACACCCAGGTGCCCCTCAGTGAATTTAATTTTAAATAGCCACATGTGACTAGTGGCCTCCATATTGGACAGTACGAGTCTAGAGTGAAATGTGGATAAAGTACTTGACATACAGTGAGAATTTGGGTTTAGCAACGAGAAAACAGAAGATCCTTTGAGATGGATGCCTCGCCCAAGAACTCATGAACCAGAAGGGAAGAATTATGAGTCAATCCTGAGTCTTTCTGATATAACCCAACTCACACTTTTCTCCACTAGCTTCTTGTCCGATGTTAACAGAAAAAAGAATCAGGAATCTTGAGCTCAAGAAGCCCCCAGATCATGAAATGATGACCCCACGACTTGGAACATCCTCAACATGGAGAACTCGATTGTCCTTTGGAAATGGGAAGCCACTGTTTTTTGGCAAAAGTTCATCACACGAGAAACGTAACGCGGCCGAATGAAATGTGCAGCCCAGCGCTGGTGCTCGGGCCCTCGCGTCACAGGGAGCCTGCAGTGTCGGTTCACGCCCAGCTTATCTGGGCTGTAAAAATAAAACCACAGGAGCAAGGGGAATGCCGGACGGTGATGCCATCGCCGTTCCCAGGACAAGTGAGCACTCGGTGGGGCGCGTTCCTGCAGTTGCCGTAAAAGGGTATTTCTCAACCTTTTTCATTGGCTTCCCCCCTCTGAGATGTCTTTTCAGATGTTTCTTCCGAAACGCCCTCTCCCAAGAAGCTCAAGTATACAGAAACACTGCTTACCTGTGTACGTACTACATGTTTATCTGTGCTTCATACATAAAAATAATGTGGTTTTTGCTTCCCAAGAACCAATTTTCATCACCTTGTGGGGGGAGAGGTGATATCACCCTGGCTGAGAAAGGTCTAGACTCAAGGAACTCTTCTTGACTATGAAAAGAGACCAAGGGGAAAAGGCATGAGTTTTAGTCCTGCCTTTGCCTTTCAGGCAAATCACTTTAACTTCTTAAGCCTCAGTTTTACTCATCTGGAAAATGGGGATAAAAACATTCCCTCCTTGAGTTGTGAGAATTACACAAGGTAATGAATATTCATTAGGAATTTGGGGCATTCAGTAGGTGCTCTCTAAATGTGAGCTAGTTTCACTGTTTTTATGAACACAGGAACATTCCGGCAGTATAGCCAATTTTCGGATCTCTCGTTTTCTGGAAATTGCCATTTTGGATTCTTTAAGAAGAGGATTTATAATGTCTGGAAGCAGCCACTTTTTTCGGGATGAAGTTTCGTATGAAATCACTGCTCAGAAAGGTATAGGGTGTCTTCCTCATCCAGCTCAAGTCCTATCTTCCAAACCCTCATGAAGGTCCTCGGAGCCATGAGGCTGAGATCACAGACAGCATTTGCCTGGTATAAAATATGCACGGTAACACGGTCTTAATTAGATGTACATGTCTCTGAAGATATAAATAAATGCTTCCCTTTTGGATATGTCTGATTTAATAGCCTAATAACAGGGGACTGCTGCTGAAATATAATTCAGGGGGTGAAGGAGAAATTAATAAACTCAAATATTTAAAGCTCAACAGCAATTAGCAACCCATTTAAAACAAATTTCTGAATTTTAATTGTATTCATCCTTATCCAACCAGGACTAAGCCTGGGGTTCATCGTCGTTCATTTGCAGACCTGACAGGGTGCCCTGCCCTTTGCTTGGAAGGCACTGTCCGGCTCCAGGAGGCGGGGCCAGCGGGGCCGTGGCCCTGGCGACCGCAGGCGGCGGGAACTCCCCAGTCCCGCCTGAGTCACCCCCGCGCGGCGCCTCCCATTACCCCCTTTACTCTTGGTCCTTCTCTCGCTCCTTTGGAAATTGGATACTAATTTCTCTCCGGCATGCAGCTACCCACACACCCGTGCACAGAGACAGAGCACTGTTTTCTGAAGGGTCCCCATCAGCGAACATCCACCTCCTGACCTCTGGTCAACGAAGGCAACACCTGGGTTCTGGTCTGCTTCGTGCACATACGGAGCGGGTATGAGAAGCGAGACCCGCACCCCCTGGGACGCGGGAGGGTGTGGTGGGCCCCGCACTTTGACATTATCCCCATTAGCACCCGTGTCTGGAGGGACGAAGATGGAGAAGAACCGGGGAGGCGGTAGGAAGGAGGGCGTGTTCTCCAGCACTCCGGGGAGGCTCTCCCTTGGGATGCCCAGCGCAGCGTGCAGGCGTGGGAAGCACACAGGGCCGGAGAGAGTGTGTTGTTAAGGACAGTATGTTATGCACGTGTCCTCTGGAGGAGAGCTGGAAAGAAGGGCCGGGGAGCGCCACACGGAAGAGAACAAATGGAGCGCATGGTCTCAAGCTCAGCCTTCAGCGTGTGCACAAGTTCAAGACAAGGGGCCCTTGGTGTGGCCTTTCTTGCCGGAGCCAGGCCCTCACCACTTTGTAAGGCCCAACAAACCCAGGCCCCGTGTCTGAGAACACCTCCACGTTTGCACCAGGGGCCCCATTAGCCACGCTTGGGCTGCCCGGGTCTGCCCATTTGGCCTTAGTCCGGGGTCTCTCCCAATTAGCTTCTCTCTCCCAGGAATGTAGACTTGGAATTACAAGTGCCCACTCTGCAGCAACCTTGACCGAGGTGAGGCAAATCAGGAAGCTGGAGCTGACGTTAGGCAGGTGGGTGGCCTTCGTGAGCCGTTTCAGAGGCAGCGAGAGCTGGGTTACAGAGAGAGAAATGAAAAGAACAGAAGAAACCTTTGATAAGCTATCAAATGACTGCCTAGATTCTGAAGGCTTATCAGTACCTGCCCTGGGTCCTCATAGGACCCGACTGGACTTCTGGCCCTTGGCGTCCATTCATCCAGAGGATAAATTCCTCTTGCTTTCTGCTGAAACTCGTGTGGGTCATGATCTTTGTAGCAGTAAAACACTGAAACAGTCTTAGTGGCCAAGGAGACCTGTGGTCGTCATTAGCAACTCCAGAATGTGGGCAAATGCGGGGGGCCTGGACATGGCTGACCGCTTCACATAGGAGACCGCCCACAAGCTGTAGGGAAGGTCGAGGACAGGGCCGGCGTGAGGTGGACGAGAGCGTGGAACAGCCAACCTTCCAGAAGCTCCTCCGGGATCAGAGGGCCGCCAGCCAGCAGGAGTCCTGAGATCACAGGCTTTCCGTCCAAGATGGCGGACTCCTGGGGCCCCGTCACAAACGGCCACAACCAGGCGGCTTCCGACAACAGAGATGTGGTGTCTCACAGTGCAGGAGGGCACAAGTCCAAATTCACCGAGCGAGCAGGGCTGTGCCCGCTCAGGCTCTAACCGAGCCTTTCCTCTGCCTCTTGCAGCTTCTCCTCTTCCCTCCATCCTTCTTGTGAGTTGTGTCTTATAAGGAAACCCATCTCTGGATTTGGGGCCCATACGGTTCGCGGGGATGATTCCATCTCAAGATCTTACTTACATCTCCAAAGACGCTTCTTCCAAACAAGTTCACATTCATGGCTTCCTGGGGTTGGGACGTGGACATATCTTTGGATATGGGCTGCTAGTCAACACGCCATCGATGAGACATCGGCCATACTGATCCGGCCGCTGGGGGGCTGGGGGGCGATCTTCAGGGAGCAAGGCCCAGGCAGCTGCAGGTGGGAGACGACTGATTTGCCAGCTGACAGGGCCCAAATTTTAGTGCATGTGCTGCCGAAGTGAGCACGACAGGTCCCAAAGGTAAGTTAGTCGATTGTGATGAGCAGACGGAGGGGGCATCCAGGAAGGGGGTGTCAGATTTTTCCTGCTAGTTCAGCTTCTGTTTACTCAAACAGCCTTAAGTGATTTTTAAAAAAAGAAAGATATTTGACAGTCACTGGGGTGGCTCGGAGAATTAACACAAGAACCCACTTCTGGAACTGACACAGAATCCAGAGCAGACGCTGTCATTGAATGCTGCTGTTTTCCAGAACTCCGTCGCGGACACATGCTGCTCCCAGAGGAGAATTTGGCTCCAGTCAAGTGTGAGAGTTATCAGCCATGGTACAGGCACGGCAGCTGTGAGCTGGAGCCGTCACCCCAGCTGGGGTCTGTGACAGGTGGGCAGGGGTGGCCTCGGTGCTGGACAGGGGGAGGGGGGACCAGAGTGCAGGAGCAGTGAAGCCAGCTGGGGGTGCCTGGTCCGGAGCCGCACATCTCCAACCACTTTGTCCAAGGACGCTTGACACTCAAAAATTATAGAGAAATCCAAGGGGACGCGAGTGGCCTGTATCTATCAATAGTGACCTATTGGAAAAGGTCCTATTAAAGCTGAGGGGCGCCTGGGAGGTTGTCAGTCAAGCATCTGACTCTTGAGTTCTGCTCAGGTCATGATCTCGCGGTTCGTGAGGTCGAGCCCCACACTGGGCTCTGTGCTGACAGCGAGGAGCCTGCTTGGGATTCTCTCTCTTACACACTCTCTCTCTGCCCCTTCACTGCTCACTCTCTCAAAAACAAGTACTTTAAAAAAAATGAAAAAAAACCAGAAATGAAAGCTGAGGCTTTGTAAGACACAAGCGCGCGTACCATGGGGTGTCAGACCCAGGATGCCACCACACCAGGGCGGCCATGGGAAGGCTCACTGCACAGAAAAGGGGTGAAGGTCAACAGCATCTTTGTGTTGTTACGAAATCAGTCTTGACCTTGCAGATCCTCTGAAGGGGCCCGTGGTCCCCCGCTCTCATCCCCAGACGTGGGGAACAGCCGGGGTCAGGGGTCAGGACCTGGGCTCCGGGGCAGGGCTCCGAACGTGGCATCGTCGCTGCTGGCCTACACGTTTCTCACCACCCAGCACCTCCGTGTCCTCATCTGAAAATGTGGCGACACCGTGCCTCCTTCCAGGGCTGTTGGGGCGTCAGGACGGCGCGGAGAGCGGGCACAGGGTCACCGCCCATTGGTTCCGGTGAAGCACCCACCGCCCCTGAATTGCCGAATGCCACACTCCGCTGGGATGGGCCGGCCAGGGGCCCGAGGACCGGCCTTGGGCCCCAGACTCAACACTGGGCCTCGTGGCTCCGTGAGGGGTTCAACAGTATGAACCCCAGCCCCATCCCAGAGAGCAAGCCCGGCTGCAGCCCGGGGTGTGCCTCGGGACCTCCGTGGGCTGCGTTCTCAGGAGCCCACGGGGATGGTGTGCAGCATGCTAGCTCAGCAAGAACGATTCCCAAAAAGATATCCATCCATTTTATGGTGCCCACGACTTGTATTGCTGAGACCTGTGTTTCTCTGCGCCAATCAATAAAAGTGTGAAATTGGGCCAATCTACGAATATTTCATGCACAACAGATTCAAGTTTTGAATGCTCAAAAATGATAAAAAGCCGGTCAACATGCCTCTGACCTCCCGAATGTTTCCAGGACATATGTCGGGTTGGAGCCCAGCCCCACAGGCAGCTTCTGCCGACAGCCACTGCCTCTACCTCTGTCTGCCTCCGGGTCGGGCTCCCCAGATGGCGTTGACCTCCAGCTTCCTGCCGGTGAGAGAGGTCATCCCGGATCGTCCAGCAGGGGTTCCCTGAGGTTGGGGGTCCAGGACAAACCAACGGATGGGTCTATGGAGGGGAGGGGCCCAGGGGGAGGTGACGCTGCAAGGGCTCCCCCACCTACAAATGCCACCAAAACCACACACTCAGGTCACGTGGACTGCTTTTGAAAATCTCCCTGTGTCATGACTATGTCATTCTTTTTTTTTTCAATGTTTATTTATTTATATTTGAGAAAGAGACAGAGCACACGCAGGGGAGGGGCAGAGAGAGAGGGAGAGGGAGACGCAGAATCTGAAGCAGGCTCCAGGCTCTGAGCTGTCAGTGCAGACCCCAATGTGGGGCTTGAACCCATGAACTATGAGATCATGACCTGAACCAAAGTCAAATGTTTCAGGGACTGAGCCACCCAGGTGCCCTGTGACTATGTCATTCTTGAGTAACTCTGGAAAAATGAGGATGGAAAGGGAAGAATGTATTTTATAAGTTCTTGGGAGCCAAGGAGGGATTCCAAGTCTGTCTTCCCAAACCACACTGGGATTTGCTGCTGGAGCTCTAAGAAGCCCCTGCAGGGCTTAGATTCCTGGCTCTGGGTGTCACCTCCTCCTCCTGGGAACCCGTCACCCACCCCCACCCATGGCTCTCTGGTTTCCTCCCTGCACAGGGCAACGTTCACTTTGGTGGGAGCCATTCTTTTTCCTTATCAATCACTTGTTGCGCCGTAGCCACCCTGTCCACCCAGAGACGTCCATGGAGAAGCCCTTAGTTTCCGGTCACCCCCTCCCTGGACGTTTCCTTGCTCACCGGAGTTACATTCCCTAGGCTCGTGCCGTGGAGCCGGCTCGGAGCCACGGGCTCCCCCCTCATCATCATACAGGTTTACAGCCGAAGTTGTTGAAGGGCCAAACTTCAACTTCTTAGTTCACAGATGAGGACACAGATTGGACGGGCTAAGGACTTCCTCAGGTCCGCGACGTGGATGACGAGGAAGACATTTCAGAGCCCTGTGACCACCAAGTACGAAGGTGCTGGGTCCCACCCCCTCCTAGTTCACTGCCTGTGCCCTTTTTGTTCACCACCAGCGGCCCTGTGGGCAAGTAGGAACAATCCATTTCTAATTCTGTAAAATGCTCTATGACCCAGAGACAAAGCTTTACCTGAACAAGCGGGTGAGTAAACATGTTGGAAAGAACATTAACAGCATTTATGCTCTTGTAACGCACACGAGCCTCTCTCTCCCGCCACCCTAAATCTCATTCTCGTTAATACACACAGAAGGGTTCTCTGATGCCTAAGATGTCAGCTGATGGGGATTCAGGAGATTTGTATAACAATAAGGGACTCTTGAAGGCCAAAGAATTCTCGAGCCTCGAAGGAATGTAGTTATGAAAGTGGAAAATTAAACTCACTGCTGCAGAACTCCACGGGACCTCCCCTAAACCCAAAATGGCGCTGTGTTTGGTGGGCAGGGGCTGGCCGGGACACGGCACTGTGTGAGCATCTAGCAGGAAGCCCTCCCCTGATCCAGGGGGTGTGGAGGGTGAGGCTGAGAGCCCACCAGCTCTTCTCCAGTTTGCTACCTGAGGCCAGAGAGGTGAAGTGATTTTCTCGGGGTCACACAGCAAATGGGTAGCCGAGCCAGGGCTCTAGAAGCTGTTGGTCTTGTCTCTCCTACTGGAGCCTGATCCTCTGATCCCACTGCAGCCGGCAGACAGTTCAAACTTAGCTGTGACCTTGGTCTCCAAGGCACCCGATCAGGGGTCAGTCCTCTGGAGAGGTGGGTTTTGTCAGCACCGCTGGGCCGGCCCACTTTTATGCAGCCCCATGTGACAGGACTCCAACCCATACATCAGCTCACGTCATCTCCTTGCTCAGAATTCTCTGGGCCTGCCCTGCTCACGTACGCCTCTCATCCTGGCGTCACATACATGCTGGTCTACCTAAAGTACCGATCTTCAACTTGTAGGGGAAAAATAGCATAGCATTATTTTTTTTTTCATGTTAATTATGAAGAGAAGCAAAATTTAAGCTAACACAGGAGCTTGGGCTCTTTCAGGCGGTTGCTTCCCAACATGGCGGACTGGGTGAGATTTCCTCTAACATGGGGGCTACTTTAGGGGAAGTATAAGGAGCACAAAACCAGGACCAAACCTTAGCTCATGATGACCTGCACGCTCTTCCCAGTGTGACCGCCTCCGGACCCGTCTCCCTCTCCTGTAGAACAAGAGGCCACACTGAGTCACCGGGATCTCCACTGTGTGATCTGCCCCCACGTGCAGGCGCTCCTGGCGCCCTGAGCTCGGGGAGTCTCGCCCTGGGCACTGTTTATCCTGATGACTCTCTGTTGTGGGGGGCTGTCCCGTGCACCGTAGCAGCATCCCTGGCTGGCCTCTACCCACTTAGAGGACACTGACACCCCGAAGTAATGACCATCAAAAATGTCTCCAGATCTTGCCAAATGTCCCCTGGGGAGCAAAATCACACCCAGTCAATAACCACCGCTTTGACACAAGTGGGTGTCTTGACACCTGTCTGTCTAGCAAAGCTACTCGTCTTCCATGCCTCAGCCCCATAGCTCTACCGCGAAGCCTTCTGCATCAGCCCCAGGCAGAATGAGGCGTCCTTTCTCTGCTGATCACTGAACCCTACAAACCTGCACCCCTATTTGGTGCTTATTCCAAGGCTGTGCAATTGTTTGTTTGTCTCCCCTACCCCTCAATCTCTTGGAGTTTCTTGACCTCTGGGAGTTTATTAGATTGTGAATTCCTGGAGGTCCGCGATTATCCCTCCAAATCTATATTCTTAAATCCTCGGTTCTTAACACAGTATCTCATCCACAGAAGGGTTGAGGAGATGTTGAGTGAATGCACAATCCCTCATTCCAGGCTGGTACTTTCTGGGGATAAGTCCTCAAAGAAGCCTCCCAGTTACCCTCTCCTCTAAGATCACAAAGCTCGGCCATCGGCACAATCTCAGCGTCGCTACATCACTTGATAGCTGCCTGGAGAATAACTGCGCCGAATGAATAGCCCAGATGTTACTGACAGAGTCATGGTAGTAGTAGAGCAATGACGGCCAGCATATGAAGGTCATCTCCATGTTCTGCCGGCTGTTTTCACTCCAACTGCTGACGCTTATAACCTTTCTGTGAGCTTTGTATTATCATTCCCATTTTACAGATGGGAAGACTGAGGGTTGGAGAGTTTAATTCACAGATTCAGCATCTTGGTGGCCCTGGAATTAGATCCAAGGCATTTTGACTCCAAACCCCAATCACTGCCCTGTCTTTGGCTTCCAAATTTTTATTCTTAAGGGTGATTCTCCAAAAACAGTCATTGAAAATCTGCACGGCCTCAGTGCCCCAGATGAACAGGTCACCAGTGTCCTGCTACAATCTGTGTCACATCTCATCACTGCCACGAACATCAAATTCTATCAAAATATGGGAAAACGTCATTTTGATGCTGTATTTGCATATCCAAGGATTGGAGAATGGTTCGTATAATCAAATTATGTAGAGTTGTAAAAAGGGAGCATCATTTAAATAGCTTACAAAATTACCTTGAAGAGGCACATTAAAATCTAAGGAACCCATCGCCTCCAAGATCTTTACAAAAAGTTAAATGCTAATTGATTATGACAGCTTTGTCTATCACTGGTACCATTCTCCTTCCTACTTCGTCAGTATCTCAGCTCAACTCTCACCCTATCCCCCATCCCGCTTCCAGCCGCGTTCATACTGTGGTGCAATCACAGATGGAATGTATGCACGACTGGCTTCCCCNGACCAAAATGAACAGCCTGAAAAAAAAAAAAAAAAGAAACTAGAATTTGCTGAAATTCTGATTTCTTTCAGCAGTTTTATAGGTTGTATGACTTATCTTTTATTGACTCGGCAAGATCTCTGGTCCCAGCATCTGTTTGTGGCATCTGTGGAGAAGGATAAATTCCCTTTTTTATGCCGCTGAACCAAATGGAAGGGACAGACAAACAGGTCTGAAGAGAAGAGGATCACAGCATATTCCTCTTCCAAATCCCGACTGCCTCCTCCCTCCCCCAGCCCCTGCAAGGAGCAGGGGTGCCTTGCTAGCTTGCGGGGTTTGCCGGTTTGGGGATAAAGAAACCGAAGACAGGCTGGTGAGGCCGCGAGGTGGCTTCCCCGGACAGGGGGCCTGGTGGCTGCTGGTCGCAAACACAACCTTTCAGGAGGCTGCTCTGTATACATAAAAAACAACCCTGCACTCCATTTACAATTTCCTGGATTTAAAGAATTGTGCCTGGTCACCCAGAGACATGATTATACATCAGGGAACTTCATTATAATAACGGCTCCGGTGCTCCAACTCCTTTAAAACCTCAGCTGTTCGATGCAGCCCCTTCAGCTCCATAACTGTTTATAAGATTAATAGACTCTGGTGCATAATGGACTCTCCCACCCCGAGAGGAGAGAGAGCATCGAATCGGAACCCTCCCAAAGGGCCTGCCCCTGTAACGACGAGACGGCGAACGTACTCCTGGCCAGGTTAGGGTGGGGAGGAAAACGGGAGCTGGGTGGGGTTCCCTGTCTGGGGTCACAGAGTGTGGCAACAGGACCTACAGAAAGACCCCCTTAGGTGGGACATGGGTTCAATCCTACATTCAAAGCCAGTACGAGCCGGAAAGGACGTCAGGATGAGCCTTCCTAAGCACCAGTGAACTCGGAGCCAGAGCGCTGCTAGTGTGGACCCGGGAGTCAGGAGATGCTTCCTGATGGAGCTGAAGGTCAGAGGAAGTACCGGCCTTGGACGGGGGGGCCGGGGAGGAAGCCCCAGGGACACCACGGGGAGGGCTGGAGCCAGGCTCGGAGGCAGCGGAGCAGGGGTGCGGCCAGGGTCCCGGCCTGGCCTGGACCAGGCTGGGAATGGCCAGACCCCGGGCGCCGTCTCAGGGCACCACACCCTCAAAGTTCTGAACTTCCCTCTGACGCAGGAGGACACGACTCACACGGAGCAGGACGCGGGCACGTAGTGAGGACTCGGGTAAAGGAAGGAAGTCTCCTGAGCGATGGAAATGGGAAGTCGAATCTTTATTGTTGGCTTAGCTTACTACTGCTCACCATGTCTGATGGTGCCTCTTCTCCTGCTTTATTTTAATGTTCCAGAGAGACCATGTGGCTGGCAGTCTTATGGAAGGAAGGAAGGAAGAAAGGGAGGAAGGGAGGAAGAAAGAAAGGAAGAAAGGAACGGAAAGAGAGAGGGAGGAAGGGAAGAGAAAGAGAGAGAGAAGAAAAGAAAGAAAGAAAGAAAGAAAGAAAGCGAGCAAGCAGGGAAGGAGAGAAAGAAAGAAAGAATGAAAGAAAGAAAGAAAGAAAGAAAGAAAGAAAGAAAGAAAGAAAAAGAAAGAAAGAAAGAAAGAAAAAGAAAGAAAGAAAGAAAGAGGAAGGAAGGAAGAAAAAGGAAGGAAGGAAGGAAGGGGAACCAAAACAAAAACAAAAGCAAAATCACCAAACCAAAAATAGCAAATAATGAGAGACTGAAACAGAGAGAAGGCCATTTTTCTACTCTTGAATGGTAAGGGACCTCGCTCTATCGTTTGAGAGAAGAGAAGTCTGGATCGTTCTTTCATTCATCAGGTGTGTGCTCCTTTCTCTTTGCCTTCAATGCCTTCGATGCCTTTCAGCTGGACACCCTCGCCTCTGCTTCTTCCCCAGCCTCGGGAAGACCCAGAGCGGATGGCAAAGGTAAGTCTTATCGCCGCCTCGGTTTTCTTCTAACTGACCACCAGGTGACCCCCAGGCTGAGGAAGGAAGTCCAGGCTCACATGGCCATGATTCACACATTTGCTCTGAGAAAACCTGGCTCAAAGGAATAAAGCCCTAACACGGACTTGTAAGCTTCATTGCTTTGTAGACGTGAATTCACTCTTTCGTTGGCATCCAGGAGACGCAGCGTACTTTTTAGAGGGTATTTTACCACATCGATTTAAAAGTGCCCGTGCACTTTCACCATTACGTCCTTAGCATCAAGACCCCTCCCTGCCTTGAAAACTGCATTTAATCCTTCCTGTCATCCTCGGGGGTAAAGAAGCCTAACAGAGACCAACCAGTATTAGTTTATTGACTTCTAAGAACTATTCGCCTTTTGCAGTGAAGGGAAAACTCCTCCTTGTATCTAGGGCCTGCTGGTGCTAATTTGACATGGCAATGAGATAAAAGTTGGGCTCCGGCCGCTGTCAACCTCACTGGATCGGAATGCCGTCCACTTAGCATAGGAGTCAAACAATTCTCTGGCAGTAGATTGCTTTCCGCCTGTAGGTCTACTAAATAAATAGAAAAGTAATTAACAGCGCGCACTGGCAGGTGTATGGGGGAATCTGAGTAGAATCAAAGAGAGAATCGAGGAGTCATTTTGAATCCCACCTTCCAAGAGCACTTTGCTACTTTCTCTAGAAGGACGTCTGATTTTTGCCTCCCTTCAGGAACAGAAATTTCTGAATCTCCTATATCTCCACGTTCGTCAATGGGAAAAGAAAAAAAAGAAAAGGAAAAAAAAATCTAAGTGCCTGAGATCAGTCCCCAAATAAAGAATTCTCTCATTTTTCCATTTAGTTATTTTGTTCCTGAAACCCATGGATGGTTACCTCCCTTTCGTTGTTTTCTCTTTCTTTTCTTTTCCTATCTTTTCTTTTCAGTTTGCTCAATGATTAGATATGTGACTTTTGAAACGTTAACTGAATATCTTAGTATTATTATTCCTCCTTCCCTTTGGAAAATAAGGTCCATTATGTCATTTATAATAGCAGGAAGAAATGAAATTTCATAAGAAGGAAATTTATGCTGTTGGAAAAAGAAAAGACGTTGAAGACATTTATTTTTAACTGGCTTTTAAAAAATATATTGGAGAATACTAAATTCAATTCCACATGTCCAGAATGGTATAACCTAATTTTAGCATATTAATTAACAATAAAAGTAGTGTTTTGCCTCATACAGAGACATGAAATAATTAACTTACTGAGGAAATGGGGTCATATGATTTTACTTTGGGAGGGTAATGAATGACACTGAGTAACGGTAGCAAAAAAAAAAAAGGTTTTGCAAAGCAATTCTGGCTGAGGAGCCCGGTTGGAATTCTTCGTGAAATACCCAACAGCCAACCGCTTCTTCTGTCCCCAAATATTACCTGTCTTGGCCCAGGCTGAACTGCACACACACTTCAGTGGGGCAGGCCAGGGTTCTTCGGAAAGAATGCTGGTGGGGGAGGTGTTTGGCGACTTTCAAGGATGATTGGAGTGTCCAGCTGCTCCCCGAGTCAATAAACACTAAGGTGCTTTGTGCCCTTGGAAGAAATTCCAGCATATTTGGATTTTACATATTTGGACCTTTGACCTTGGAATATTTTGTCACAATTCACACAAGCCTCATTCCCTGGGGGCAAAAGAAACCTAGTCTTTCAAGTGGTTATTATAAAGCTAAGTGCATAAATATGCATGAGAGGTCATCATTACCACACGATGATACTTAAAAGGTTCAAGTGTCTCTTACTAAGATTTTTCAACTTGTTCAAGGAACAGTAAATCAAAGTCTCCAGTTTCTTGGTTGCTGAACTTTGCCTTTGATTGTTCTTTCAAAAGTTTTCCAGAAAATGGTTTCAGAGGCCTGACTGGTGCTCATTTGTTCATTCAGTCGTTCATGTGACAGATATTTAATGAGATATTTAGTGACCTATGTCCATGTTCCTTGCAGAGTGCATTGTAGCTGGGTCTCTGAAGGTTGAGGCTCAGAACTTCTAGATTTTTGGATCTGGAATGAAGGCCCGGAGAGACGAAGCGACTTGTCCATATCGTGTTGCATCATACAATCAACACTGGAAATCAGATCTGAGCCCCCGGCCAGGCCTCTGACCTTTGAGTCAGGACCTCTGGAAGGCCAGCGGGCCCGAAGTAGAGGCTCACCCTGGAAACGATGGTAACGAAGAATTGCATTCTGACACATCCCTTGCTTCCGGAACTTGGCATTTCAATGGAGAAACGTTATATAGTGTTATCACAACCTTAAAAACTCTTAACCACGACATTCCCATTCAGATTTAACTTCAGTTCAACCCTGTCCTTGCAGCCAATTCCCACTTGGAGAGGATAAAATTTTCATCTTTAGGATTAATTATCCATGCAGCCCCGTTCTCCGTGGGGAGAGGGAAAAGGCATTGGAAACAAGATGGAGCCGGAGAGAGGAAACAACATCTACCAGCAGCCTTGTGTTTCCTTTCTCTGGAAATATCGCTCAAGTAGTCCATGGGGGTCTGACGACTCGTTTTTAGTCCCGAATTAACAGAGAAAATGCAATTCACGAACAATTTACAGAAACAACGCTTTCTTAAAACCTTGCTTCTAGGCACCCCAATGTCGGATTTACAGGCCAAATCTTGGGAAAGAGAAGCAGGTAGAATCCGGTGACACAGGCATGCCCTCTTCCGACTAGATTCACCGCAAGGCAGAGGCAGCTACAGTCTCTCACGCTAGGCTTGCCTGGATCCTAAGGTTTATCTTGCTTAATCCTGAGGTTGATGCTGCAGTGAAAGGTAGTTGTGTGAAAGTTGGAGGCAAGCCCTTTAAAATTGAGTGTGTGACAGTGAGCGCATGCTCCAGCTCCAGCGCCCTTGGGGACAGCGTCACCTAGTGCGACTTAACTCCGGAAAGGTCTCCAAAGTTGGATTCCCCGCGCTCTCTGTTGTCACCCAGAACGGGCACATTTCGGTACTGATGTCTGTCTTACCCATCAGTAGCCAGTCGCTTAGCCATGGGGATCAGAAAAAGCACTGCAAGGCCAGTTTGGGACTGAACCTAACCTCTCTGAGGCTCTGTCCCCTCAAATCCAGACTCCGTAGAGTCCTTCTCACCTTGGCTCCCAGGACACTCAAGGCAGTATGTCAGCTTCTGGAAAGTGCTACCAGCTAAGGCCTACCACCAGGCTCAGCCTCCACAGCCCCTCCCAAGGGAAGAAGTCTTTGGTGTGTCTGAACTCACCTTAGTCATCCCCAAATGCCCAAGAATCATTCACCTTATTTACAAAGTATCTCTGTACATCCCTTTATTGTTTTATTGTTTTCTTTTAGTATTTTATCGTTTTGTTACTTTTTAAAATGTTTATTTATTTATTTATTTATTTTTAGATTTTAATGTTTATTTATTTTTGAGAGAGAGAGTGAGCATGAGTGGGGAAGGGACAGAGAGAGAAGGAGACAAAGAATCCGAAGCAGGCTCCAGCACGAACCCATTAACCGTGAGACCATGACCTGAGCCGATGTCTGACGCCTAACCGACTGAGCCACCCAGGCGCCCCTAATGTTTATTTATTTTAAGAGAGAGAGAAAGAGACAGCACGAGAAGGGGAGAGGCAGAGACAGAGGGAGAGAGAGAACCCCAAGCAGGCTCCACGCTCTGTGGGAAGCCCAACATGGGGCTCGATCCCACAACCATGAGCTCATGAACTGAGCCAAAATCAAGAGTCAGACACTCAAATGACCAAGCCACCCAGGCGCCCCTATTGTTATGTTATTTTAAACTTTCCCGAAGCTGCCAATTTTTATAATAAAATTTGATTGAACTGCTTTCCTCCTCTTACATTATGATTTGAGTTTCAAAAGGACATGTTTTGTCTTTTTCAACTCCCTTATCAATTTATTATTTTATCCATCTTAGAAACTTGGGGAGGTTTGCTGACAAACAGAATGATCAAAATGTCCCAAACCCAGGCTTTTTCTTTCGTTTTAAATCATGCACATAGTCTTCCCTATTCCCCAGAATTGCAAAGGGTCCGGTGAGATCCCTGCGGTCACCAGCTTCCCCTCTCTCATGAACCTGGGTGGGCCACAGGAATAATCAACGCCAGAGAAACGTGTAGACACACAGAGATGGGGCATCACCCAGGAAATAGCTCTGGCCGGACTCCTACCGTGTGGATTTGCACTGTACTCTGGACTGCCCCTAATCCTTTTGGGAAATAACTTCACAGCTCCCTGGTAACTTCCAGAAACTTTCAGAAAGTGTGTACTTCCTGTTTATGGTTCTGCATATATTTACTTTCATCTAAATTCTTTTGCTCAGAATCTTGGTTCAGGTGTTGACCTCACGACTTTGACCAATGACTTCCAAACGTGCATCACGTATACATCAGTGTCAGATTGGGTTAGGCTAACCCTGGACGTATATATTTCTTTTAACGTTTACCTATTCATTTTTGAGAGACAGAGATAGTGCACAATTGGGGAAGGGGCAGAGAGAGAGGGAGCCACGGAATTGGAAGCAGCTCTCAGCACAGAGCTCCATGTGGGGCTCGAACCCATGAACCTCGAGATCATTGCCTGAGCCAAAGCTGGACGCTTAACTGACTGAGCCACCCAGGCACCCCTGGACGTACATTTATTTATTCACATTTTATAGATGAAACACTTTCTCATTTGCCTACCCCTACTTTTCACCATTAGTTTTTTAGTTATTCACCCAACCAACGTTTGCTGAGCTCCTCTGAGGCACCAGGCTCTGGGCTAAACCACGTGCTTCTTAGCTCGCTGCTAATTCTCAGCTTCCCGTCTTCCTTTTCATCCCTCAGGAGTCCTTCTTGTTGCTGTGCCCCGAGGTGCCCACACAGAATATAATATCCCATGACAGGATGTCTTTCCCTGTGCAAACCAAAATAGCACTGGCCTCCGTGCGGCTGTATTCCTTTCTAAACTCGTGCAGACATAGTGTCTAGCCTCGCCTCCCGTTCACTGTGGTCACTTTTCGGCACACGTTGTGCAGGACCGTTATAGATCGAAGTTGACTTTTTTGGCTTCTTTATTTGTAAGCTGTGAATCCATTCATACTTTTCCTCCTTGCCACTATTTAAACTGCGTCCCTGGTGAGAAGTCTGACACTTGCGGTTTGCAATCCACTTTCCTTCTGCTAACAATGATGTTAAAGCCACACACCCAGGCTCAGAAAGGGGGCTCAGTTCCATTCTAGGGACATAACTGTTTAGGTAGTCTTATTGACTTTTTGTTAATGTGTTTTATTTATTTATTTTGAGAGAGAAAGAAAGAGAGCGAGCAAGCATGGGAGAGGGGCAGAGAAAGAGAGAGAGAGAAAGAGAGAGAGAGAAAATCCCAAGCAGCCCATACACTGTCAGCGCAGAGCCCGACCCGACATGGGGCTCAATCTCCCCAACATTGAGGTCAAGACCTGAGCTGAAATCTGGAGTCGGACACTTAACTGACTGAGCCCCCCAGACGCCCCATGGGCAGTCTCACCTAAGCAACAGAATCTCTTTAAAAGATGTAGAGGTGCCTGAGGCCTGAGCAATCTCCCGGTCCACTCCCTTTCTTTTGTGGACGGGGAAACCAAGGTTCAGAACACCCAAGTGACTTGCCCAGGACCCTCTAGACTGTGTGCCTGAGTTGGGACTGGCATGCTGGCCTCCTGGCTCATTTTTAAGATTATCTTTTTTAATTAAAAAAAAAAATGTGTAAAAGAAGAACAAAAGCAACTTTTTTTTAAAAGTTTATTTATTTGGAGAGAGAGAGAGAGAGAGAGAGAGAGAAGTGGGGGAGGGGCAGAGAGAGAGGGAGGCAGAGAATCCCAAGCAGGCTGTGTGCTCTCAGCGCAGAGCCAGACTTGGGCTCGAACTCACGAACCGTCATGTCATGACCTGAGCCGAAGTCAGGCGCTTAACCCACCGAGCCACTCAGTTACTCACAAAAGCAACTTCTAGTTGCACATCCTATCAAACATGTTTCCAGTGCTCGGTGCACCCGTGCGTGCTGCTTCTTCCCAGGCACCTTGAGTCTCTGGTCAGCACCCTTTACTTCCTCGGGGACCCCGTCAGCTCACCCTGGTTCTGTCGCCCTCCAAACCCACCCAGGTCTCTCTTCCCCACAGTTGCCTGTCTCCTATAATCACCATCTATGGCCACTACTTTGTCACTGGAGGCCATCCCAGCGGGATTTCAAACCCTCGCTTGATAAAAATTATGCTTTATTTTTGGACAACTCTAACTGATAGAAAGTCTTCCTTCTGGTCAAACAGATTCTGCCTTCCTTTCGCTGTCCGCACTGGGCCCGCTTTCCTCTGGGCCCGCTTTCCTCTGGGCCCTTCAAAGGGAACTGGCTGGCAAGCCAGCAAGAAAAGGTGGGACCGGGTCTTTGGGAGTCCTCCAGACCCCTCCTCCTGCTGCTCCTTGATGGCGGCTCTCCTGATCCCTACACCCCCCTCATTTTCGTTCCTCATCTTATTTGCGCTTTTTCCTGACACTTCTCATTAACAACCCCGTGGGACTGACCTCCCAGCTTCTCCTTGAAGCTTTCTCCAGGGTGTGACCTCTTGCACTTCCCCTCCAGTGTCCTGGGTCTGGACTGTGCCCCGTTCGCTGCCCCTGAGCCAGAAGTGTTTGCGGTAGACACTTGCACAGCCCCATGGGGTTGGGAATGAGTCTCAGACTCGTAGGTCTTAGTTCGCTTCTCTGGAGTGGCACAGGGTACATCTAATCCCTGCTAGTATTTTAAGAGCATGATCTTATCCCTCTTGCATGACTCTGCTCCCCCTCCCGTGCCCTCTTTTAGATGATGGATATAAATGCATCTGTAGAGACGATGTCTGACCTGTACGTAGACTGGCAGGCATTTTCCTGCCTTGGCTGCAAGATTCTATTTTCACCAGTGCAGACTCTCCATTGGTTTTGTTTACCAGCACAGGCACATCGCAAGCTTGTGGTCAGCCACGTGCGTCCACCCCTTCCCCCTGTGAATTGCTGCTAAGCCTGTCCTCTGTCAAGTCCCTACTTAGGTCACCTATTCATTTTCAAACTCTTGCGTATCCTGGAAGCTCATATTTTTACTTGGATTCCTTCTTCCAGCCGGTTGATTTCATGATGAATCCCGATTCTTTCGCATGCCTTTACATTTTGCCCCAGATTTTACTGTAGTCACACATGAGTGTTCTGGGCTTCAAAAGCATGGATGAAAATGTTCAGCAAGGTTCGGTTCACAATTCTGAAACAGCTTACAAGTGTCCCAGGCTGGGCAAGTGAGGACACGGATGGCAGATGGTGGGAGAACAGGAAGTTAAGTATACACAGAGGGACAAAGCCACCAGATTAGAGTCCAAGACATCAGTTCAAACTCACGCCAGCTGAGGGCAGATGCAGATAAAATGAGCTATAGATATGTGTGTCCATGAGTCAGTGTACAAACACATATCTCCCAGCTCTCTCGCTCAAAGGGCCTAGAAGCAGAGACATGCCCGTGGCATCAAACACACGCAGGGCCCAGATCTTGATGTCTAAAGTCGATTCTCCAATAAAAAGAATCAGGGCTTCTCAGAAATGGCTCCTTCTAGGACTGGGTCAGGGAAAACACAAGATGAGCCTGAAGCATCTCGAGGAAGTGCTCGAGATAACATACGGATGGGAGGTCAAAGGGACTGGAGAGCCAACCTAAAGAAGCTCTCAGTGGCTGACATTACAATGATTGGAGCAAAAAAGTAAAGAACTCAAAGTATAAAATAAATCTATATGAGTCTGTGTCAACATAAAGAAATGCCTGAATAAATACCTAAATGGGGCATATGAACACATATTCCTTACAGAAGGATTCTAGATGATTTACACAGATACTTCTCCACCTCAACCCTCTCCCCTCGAGTATGGCTGGACTTAGCAACATGCTTCTGCGGAGACTATGAATAGAGCATGCAAGAGGAAAAGTATCTCTTCACTGAACAAATGTGTTAAACATGGCCTTGGTCAGGTGACCATGTTTAATGTCCTCATCGATGTCATGCAGACAGCATGCACCCCAATAATATGCGATGAGACGGCACTTTATCCTTGTGGATATTTTTATTTATTTCTAAGAGAGAGAGAGAGACAGCGAGAGCAGGGAGGTGGGTCAGAGAGAGAGGGAATCACAGACTCTGAAACAGGCTCCAGGCTCTGGGCTGTCAGTCAGCACAGAGCCCGACGCGGGGCTCGAACCCACGAACTGTGAGATCATGACCTAAGCGAAAGTCGGACGCTTAACTGACTAAGCCACCCAGGCGCCCCCCGAGGACTCTGAATTATGGTCTCCACAGCTCCCCCCACCGCCAAGTGTTCCCTCCTCCCTAAGATACAAGTGAAATGCGACCTAGCTCTTGTGTGTCACGCCCCAGATCTGTCCCTTCCCCGGGGCTCCGCCACTCCGTCCCCCTGCGTGCCCCCTGCAGTAGGCTCTTGGCGGGCCGCCTCCCTCCTGGACACCAAGCCACATTCCTCCCACACCCCCTACATTCCTTCAAGGAGCTTTCGAATCAAATTCCTTCAGGCCTGCGAGTCACTGCAGCTATGTCAGTGGCTCCTTGACATTTATGAACAGCTTTAAAGAATATATATATATATATATATATACGTATGTGTATATATATATATATATTCTCCTGTTTCTGTAGTTCTTGTTTTCTGGGCTTTATTTGAATGCAAGCTTTTTTGGGTTCAGATTCTGCGCCCTTTAAGAATTTGTTTTTCATGGACGTGGAGTTCGGTAAAGAGTTATTTGAACAGCTCAGTGCAGTGTCGTCGGAACATAAAGAGCGTCCAGGGAAGCAGAGTGCTGGTTCGCTCGGTTTGTTTTTCTTCACACGGGGAAGAGTGCCAAGCCCAGGCCCTCCTCCGGCAGGACCCCTGTCCTCTCACGGTGATGGGACTTGTCGCCCACCACATGGCCTCGTCTCCTCGCTCTTCCGAGGTCGGATCCACTAGCCAGAGACTCCCCCGCACCCACGTCGATCGAGCTAACGGTATAAACTCAGATCCGTGAGGCCCCTCCTGACAGGCTTGGCTGCAGGACGGTAAAAACCATGCCCTTTCGGCCCCTGCGACGCTATCAAAGAAGCTCTCCAGTTTCCCGAGCACAATGTGTACTTAGCAAACCCAACCCCCACTTCGAAGACCTGCTCCAGATGGAGGCTTCACAAAACATCGTCACAGTGTCTCCTTTTCCTTCGTTGAGGATCGCCTGGCCGCCATGCTTACCAAGCGCACCATCCATCCCCAGCCCCTGTGTCTCTCTGTAATACACAGAAGGGCCACTCTCAGGATTGGGTACTTTTCTTATTTCGGTATTGCCACTGTATCCCTGCTGCTAACATGAGAAAACGACGTGGTTCTCACTCTTCTGCTTGTGGTCTGAGCCTACTACGCAGGGCAGGGTTGGGGGAGACTGAGGAAAGCCTCCAGCCTTCCCCTGCCTTCGGTGATCGCCCCTGTGTCCCATGTTTGCATGCGACGTCAACCACTGGCTCCGGGGACGTGCGGCTCATGACCTGCTGGGACCCGAGGAGGTGGCCAAGGAGGGACGTGCTGGGCTGCAGACTTCCCTTTCCCGGGGCCACCGCCTTGCAGCGCTGGCCTTCCAGCGGTGAGGAATCTGGGCTCACACCTCACACCTATATCCTCTGCTTTGTGTCTCGCCCCCACTTCCCGCCTGGCCTCCTAACCCCTCCAGGAGCCTCGATGTTCTCATTTGTGAACCACGAGATGAGACCAATCTACAAGAGGAAGGGATGGGAAAGACGTGCACGGGGCTTTGCTGGTGAAAACTACTTTAACGTTATAGCCAGTTTCTCTCCATGGGATCCTGCGGTGGGTAGAAGCTCTTACACGCTGTGTGGGCAACGCACATCAACTGCGAAATATGGCCTGTTTCTATGCTCCTTCGAAATTGAACACAGAAGCAGAAAAAGGCAAAGAATGTCATTTTTAACTGTCTGCTCAATCTTGGGCTCTCTCGGGGTGGTTGTGAGTTTCCACTTGGAGGGGAGCTGACCTTTGGGCTCCCCATGGCGATACACTGCTTTGATCAACCTCTGGATGTCTTGGCTTATTGGCTTTGAATTGATCTATTGATTTAATAAAAGTCATTTATCATCGTCACTGGATCAGGATAAAGCACTCAATTTATCTGCAGTTTGGCAAACGTCATCAATAATAGATGTTTTGCTGATTCTGTTGGGTGACTAATTTCCATGGCATAATCATAGGAAACCTGTGTGTCTGTCACAGTCCTGGTGTCTCTGTACATAATGACTGGCCCCAACCCATCGCTGGATCCTGTCCACCTGGGCTCTTTATTATTCGAGGGCGGCTAGCACCTGAGCATTTGATCTTGGGAACAATTTGGCCAGCTGCATCTCCAGACAGGAGAGGGGTGTGGGGCTGGTGCAGGGTGGAGCGAGGGGAAGGCACAGGCTGAGGTCCTTGCCTGTAGGACCTTCTATTCCCTCGGCCCCACATGCCTGGCCGGGTAAGCCTCCTGCTGACGGCCCTGCGCATTGTGGAGAAACAGTGGAAATGAGGTCATCAGCTGGTGGAGATTCACTTCCTCTGGACATTTGCAGCCAAGCAGGAAAAGAAAAAAAAAAAGCTGAATGTCCAGCCCAAGTGCCTCCATATGCCTTCATGGTTTTTATTCTCACTACCAACATACAGATGACATGCAGCACACACAGACGTGAGCTCGTACACACATGTGCACACACAAAAGCCCTATGACACGTGACTCTGTCCTCTACCCAATGCGGACCCTGCTGTCTGTCTGTGTTTCAGGGCGTGTGTGGCGATGAGGGAGAATGTATCCAATCTATCAGAGCTTTGGGGATCTGGTCCCAAATCGCACAGGTTTGTCCACAGCTCCTGCCAGGCAGGGGCCGGTCCGTCTGGAAGCCTTCATGCCAACTCTGCGTGTACTTTGGGGAAATGAAAGTCGGCCTCCCAGAATCAAAAAAGGAAACGAATCTGGCTAGCTGTGTTCCCTTCCTCACTCCTTCCTACACTGGTGTGCTACCCACTTTGGGCACCGTCTGGACCCTTCCGTGCGACTATGAGACAATGTCTCCTGTGTCTGGCTCATCTTTTCTGCAAGTCTGATCTGCGTCTGAGAATCACAGGAAGGAAACACAAGAACGAACGTCTGATTTTCCTCTCTGTCCCCCAGCACTGAACAGCACTGGTCGAAAGAAAGCACAGCATTTCCTTCACGGTGAATTTTGAGGACAAAACGCCTCCTGGAGACACTTCCTCAAAAGTGACAACCCCTCTCCTGAAATGCTGACTGGCATGAATCCCATTTAAAGCTCCTGGTGCCCTGAAAGATCATACACTGACATCTTATATATTTTCCTGGCTCACAGTTTTAGTCTTTCGCTTGTAAAAGAAAGCTACTTCTCTTAATAATTAATTATGATAGCTATTTAAAGCATTTGTAGTTATAATCAGAAACCTCAGCCGTAACACTCTTTACCAAAGAGAGTTCCATTATTATAAATTTTGATTCCCATTGGTCTGAAAGAAACTTAAAGAAAAACGGATGAAATGTTCTCAGCCTGTATTTAAGCTCCATAACAATTTTTTACCCTGGAAAAAAAATCCCATAATAATTATATAGAGAGTTGTTAATATTTCACACCCTCACATTCCAGAAATTCCTATGCAAATTACATTAAGAGGGTTCTGCACATTCTCACAGCCGCATAGGCGTGTGCAGAGGCCGAATATTGCTACTGGACTCAGTCGAGACTTCACTCCGTGTCTTGCTTCTGACATTCAGGCTGCTGTCCTATTTCCAAAGGCAGCATGGACATTGTATCTCCGGTTTCTGTATCTCCCGCCCTCTCCACCCCTAAATCCCGAGCTCTTCAGGAAGGAATGTACAGGCTGAGAGTCCTTGCTGAAGATGTTTACAAAGGCTCAGAAATTCTGGTTTACTCAGGGTGGAGGTTCCTCAAAAAATTAACAATAGAATTCACCTAGGACCCAGCAATAGCACTGCTAGGAATCTACCCAAGGGACACAGGAGTGCTGATGCACAGGGGCACATGGACCCCAATGTTCATAGCAGCACTCTCAACAATAGCCAAATCATGGAAAGAGCCTAAGTGTCCATCAACGGACGAATGGATCAAGAAGACGTGGTTTATCTATACCATGGAATACTACATGGCAATGAGAAAGAATGAAATCTGGCCATGTGTAGCGACATGGATGGACCTTGAGGGTGTTATGCTGGGCGAAATAAGTCAGGCAGAGAAGGGCACATACCATATGTTTTCACTCATATGTGGAACAGGAGAAGCTTAGCAGAGGCCCATAGGAGAAGGGAAGGGGGAAAAAGTAGTTAAGGAGAGAGAGGGAGGCAAACCATAAGAGACTCTTAAACACTGAGAACAAACTGAGGGCTGATGGGTGTGGGGGGGAGGGAAAAGGGGGTGATGGGCATGGAGGAGGGCACTTGTTGGGATGAGCACTGGGTGTTATATGGAAACCAACCTGACAATAAACTATAATAAAAAAAAATAAATCCCACTTAAAAAATGAAATTCTGGTTTACTAAATGTTTCTTAGCTCCTTTTGCCTGAGTTTTGGCAAAATTTGTTGGTGTGTGAGTGTGCTATATGCAGAGGGTGTCATAGAAGAGGAAAGCAAAGAGGTGACCTGAAATTTGTTTACTTTAATTAGAAAAAAGATCCTTCATTTTCCAAAGCTTTGCTGCAACAATGAATTTAATAGTAGATAATTAACTCTAACGCACTTATGATTTGATTTGTAAAAATTCTTTCAATGTCGATACTTCTAGGGAAAGTGACACACAAGAGTCCAGGTTGATCATGGGTTTTGATTCTAATGCTCCGCTTGGGGCCCAGGGCCCACTGACACAAATGATGGAGGATGCCTTTTGCGAATTTCCTTGGGAGGGCTGGGGGGTGGTGACAGAGGAGGAGTCTACAGTCACAGTGGTGCCCAGCTTCATTGAGTCTCATCCTGGATTGCAGAACCCAGGGGCAGGTTCATATCTGGAAGCGAGGACATGGATGTAGGAGAAGAGGTGGGGTGCTGGTCAATCTATTCCAGCGCTCCCTGAATGATGTCCTTCCTTCCCTAAACATCTTAGCAAGCCTTCACTTAGTAGATGCTGACCTTGGCTGTGACCGTGGAGGTGGTCAAGTCCTCTGGGAGTGGTCAGACCGGAAGTAGACACAGTGACACCCTTTTGGTCTGGGAAGGGATGCGTATGTTTATTTCTAAAACAGCTGGGGTCTTACAGAATTCACTGAGAAGCCACCAGGATGCAAGGAATTTCATGGGGTGAAAGGCAGGCAGACAGACCTGGGTTTGAATCTCAGGTCTGGTCCTAATTTGTTGTGCAGCTGCGTGGAATAAAAATTGTGTATCCTGAGACCTTCTTCTCCAAATTTGCAAAACACAGATGCTAAAGTCCCCTTATTCGGTCTTTGTGACGATGCGATATGCCATGTAAGTATGGGGCATGGGGCCTGGTACTGTGAGGTCTCAGTGTACAGGGATGTCCTTAAGGCTTGGTGGGTCCTGCGAAAATTACCACCTCCGCTGCCCTGTGTCAATGAATGAAACTCCTGCCACCACGGTCATTATATTATGCCATCTGAAGTCTCCTGTTTGAACACAAACTGTACTCCAAGGGCTGGGTGGAGCGCCCTGGGGAAGGAACTGCATCACCCAGCTGAAAATACCTTTGAGCAGTTTATCAGGTCAACCCTTGAATTAATTAGCAGGGACCCACAATTGGGCAAAATGCCTACCAGTTTGGAAGAAAGGTGTGAGAATGGGAAGGAGAGGAAAGAGTCCTTACCCCCAAGGGCTCATGACTGGGCCAGTGGCCTAGCTGCTGTGGGCTGAGGAAAGGCGTTAGAGTTCACGGCTAAGATCATGGCAGCCATGAAGGGGGCTGCTGATAAAAGGAATTACCAAGCGTCCAAAAGGCCGTGAGGCTCAGGGCATGTGCATTTTCAGACACAGTTGTCATCAGATAATATTCTCACTGTATTTTTATGCAAACTCGGATACTTTTCCAGGAAAAGAACCTTTCAATTTAGAACAATGGGTCCTAATGTTGATCTGAAAAAAAGCACAAGAAGTATACCACAGATGTCAAAGAATTTCGAAGGTCAGAGGAAAGTTTAGTATACAAACTTGGGGTGGGGGAGAGTGGAGGGTACTTACTTGTAATCTCCTGTGTATTGATGGGGAAAGGGCTCTTTCCTACCCTCCCCATGGTGCCCTGGGACCCCCAGACAAATAGTAAAGTGACAGATGTCATTTTCACAGAGCATCTTGCTATTTTTATGTCATCTTAACCACTCAGTGAGCACTTTCTGTATGCAAGGCACTGAGCTGTGCGCTAGGAGGAACCCACAACTGAGAAACCGTGCCCCCCCCACCATGGAGACACCCCCTTGTCAGTCAGTGACCCCATTTTTTTTGGAAACTCCCTTCTCTTGTCTCTCTACTCCCTATCTAGGGACGAGCAGCCTTATTTTAGCCTTGTGACTTGCTTCCCCTGAGCAGAGTTAATTTGGAACGAGCCTTAAGGTGGGCAGATCAAATTCTTTACTCCAGAAACTGCGGTGGACTCAGAGATACAAGTCTACTACTCGCTTGAATTTAGGACACATCAATTCGGGAAGTGAAGGAATGGTGCACTTAGCTGTGTACTTCCAGAGAGGCAAAAGGCCTCAGTAGACAGAGAAGGGAAGAGAACAGGTTTGCAGAGTGAGGCAGGAAGGGGAGTCTGGTGGGCATGGGGGGTGCTCTGGGCACCGAGGAGGATGCACTGTACCCCTGACAGCCTCCAGCTGCGTCCCCTGGGGCCCTCCCTGACTCTCCTGGCCTCCCTGGCTATGAGTATGGATTTCACGTAACAACAATCCCGTCCGCAGTGACTTTAGCCAGGATGTCTCAGAGCTTGGCCCTGTGGACACTTGGGGTGGGTTGATAATGGGGAGGGCCGCTCTCTGCCCCTCAGGATGGGGAGCAGGACCCCTGCCTCAAGCTGCTAATACCCGTGGGGCCCTCTGTCCCTGTGGCGACCAGAAACAGCCTCTCCACACATTGTCGGCGATCTCCCGGGGGGCGGGGTGGAGGCGGAATTGTTTGTCACTGAGAACTAGGGACTTAAATAAGGAGACGTCTATTCTCCTCTGGTGACAAGGACTCTGTCCAGAGATAGTGGCTCAGAGAAGCCCCGTGGGCCTAGATCCCCTCTGCTTTCTGGGTCTACCAGTCCCAGCTGTGGCTTGTATCCATGCAGTGGTGAGATGTGTCCTCTCCGTCCTGTGTCGCATCCACGCTCAGGAAGGGAGGGGGGCGGGGGGAGGGGGTCTCATGGCCACCTCGTGTAAAGGGAAGTGTGGAGACAGAAGTATTTTTAACAGGCCACTCTGGTGCCTCAGTGAAGATGGGGGTCCTGCTGCTCAGTGCTATGGGTTGAATTGTGCCTCCCGCACCCCAAACTCATACATTGAGTCCTAACCCCGGGTGTCCCGGAATAAGACCTTATTTGAAAATAAAACCTTTGCAGATGTAAGTAGTTAAAAGGAGGCCATTAGCTTGGGTCCTTCACCCAATAAGGCTGGTGTCCTTATAAAAAGAGGAAATTTGGGGGCACCCGAGTGGCTCAGTCGGTTGAGCGTCCAACTATGACTCAGGTCATCAGCTCAAGGTTTGTGAGTTCGAGCCCCACATTGGGCTCTGTGCTGTCAGCCTGACAGTACAGAGCCCGCTTTGGATCCGCTGTGCCCCTTTCTGCCCCTCCCCTGCTTGCGCTCTCCCCCGCTAAATGAATAAATATTAAAAACAAATTTTTTTAGAAAAGAGGAAATCTGGACACAGGCAGGTGCACAGAGGGAACACATGTGAAGACCCAGGTGANCCCTCACACAGAGGAAGGAACCGACCCAGCCAGCTCCTTGACCTTGGACCCAGGCCTCCAGAACTAGGAGGCCCCTACCACGTTGCTACGGCAGCCCCAGGAATGGAACCCAGCACCTCTAGGAAGACAAAAACAGGGAATTTGGGGCAGATAACTGGCGAAAGCAAGAGGCTTCACGGCATAAGGCAGCATTCTTATAATCATCGCCTTTTCGCATTAGGCCCGATGGAGTGGGTTTCTGGCGTCCGTGATGCAAAGAGGCCTGATGAGAACAGATCCTCGGGGACCTTGTGCTCTAAGGAAGCGCACGTGAGCCGGATGGACACTGGGGGCAAAGGGCCGCTAGGCAGGTGAGGGGGCAGTGTGGACGTTGTTCCAGGGCATGAGAGACTGTTTCTGGCTGCACCGTTGGGGACGGTCAGTCGGAACAGCCAGGCCTTGAAGACGCAGGCCTCGGCCAAGGAGCGGGGGAGCGCATTCCACAGGACACAATGGGCTGGGGCAGCACCCAACGGGCCTGTGTGCCAAACTGCAGGCTGGTTCATTAGGCCGCGGAGTGGGATGGCCCCCAGCAGAACAATATGTTGTACGTGAACATGAGTTCCAACTACCCTGCTGGATTCTTGCTTCCAAGGCCAATGTGTGAGAGATGAGACCTAGAGGTCTTCTGCTTCGGCAATTTCATTTTTGACCTGCTTCTTCTTTGCCAAACTTTTGGCAAGTTGATTGGATCATCTTTTCCATTTGTGTTCAACCCCTCTGATCTTTCTTTACATCAAAACGTCCATTAAGCAGCAGCCCAGCCCCAAAGGCTGACAGGGCTAGTCCCCAAAGGAAACTTGGGCAGGTTCTTTGCCTTTCTCCAGAATATTCTATGGAGGGGACGGGGAAGTTTAAGAGTGAGTCCTTAAGTAGACTTGCAAAAGAAACTGAATGGAGGGCCGGGATGTCGATGACGCGCATCCTGCTGAAGACCCGTTACTCCCGTGTGGGATGTTGCTTGCGCTAAGCTCCTCCGACCCTTCACAGCTGGGTCCCCACTCAAGGAGACTTTTTGGGGCTTTGCGTTGGACCAGCCACTGAAACAAGAGCTTGGCTCCTTTGTGCCTGTTCTATGGTCAGAGAAAAACAGTAGAAAACCTTGAAGGGTCCAGTATCCTGATTTCCTGGAGGACATGCTCCTTGAGCAGCTGTGACCATCCGCACAAAATGAGACTTTGGGAGGACCTGGCCGGGGGGCGCCTGGGGACCCACGCTGTGGGGGTTTTGTCATGCCTGACAGATGCACAGGGATGTCAGCTTCCCAAATTCTGTGGATCGACCCTGAGATATTGATACTCATTCCATGTCTAGTTTCCTATTGTTGCTTAGAACACGTTGTCGCCAACTGAGCAACTTAAGTCAACCCAAATGTATTCTCTTGCCGGTCCGGAGGTCAGAAATCTAATGTGGGTCCTACAGTCAAGGTATGGACAGGGCTCGGTTGCTTTTGGACGTTCTGGGAGACCCTACTTCCTTTCCTCTCCCAGGTCCCAGAGACGCCCCGCCCCATTCCCTGACTCGTGGGTTCTTCCTCCATCTTCAAATCCATCCTTCCAACTTCTGCTTCATGTCTCACCTTTTTGACTTTGACCTTCTCCTTTCTCTCTCATAAAGACTCTTGTGATTAGATTAGACCCACTGGGCAGCCCAGGAGAATCAGCTCGTCTTCACCTGATCACGTGGGCACACTCCATTTGGCCCGGTGAGGTAACATAGTCATAGGTTCTGGAGATTAGGACATGGACATCTTTGGGGCGGTATTCTGTAACCACATACTACAAAAGTTGTTCTTTTTTAACAAATACATTTTAGAATGTATATATACATACTTATATGTTTATTTAGAAAGAGAGAGGGCGCACAAGCAGGGGAGGGACAGAGACAGGGAGAGGGAATCTCAAGCAGGCTCCACACTCAGCACAAAGTGCTTGGAGGGGCTCGAACTCAAAGACCGCGAGATCACCATCTGAGCCAAAATCCAAACTCAAAAGTGGGACACTCGACCTTCTGAGCCACGCAGGCGCCCGGAACTTTCCTGCTTCCCAGTGTGCCGATGGCTACTCGTAGGCCGGGAGAGAAGCCCTGACCGTGCGCGTGCCCCAGTCTTGTGTGACCGGAGGCCCTCCGCACCGCCCCTCCCGCCGTGTAGCACCCGTGGATGTTTCAGGAAAAAGCCAGAGCACAGTCTCAGGGACACACGTGTCAGCCCCATGGGGACGAGGCCGCCTGGCACTCGGAGCTTCGCATCTGAGGGAGCTTCTGGGGTGGCTTGCACACCCCGCAGGCAGGGCCGGCTCCCGGGGGGGCAGCGCCTTCTCGCGGGCGCCGCGCGGGCCTGGGGACCGACCGGGCACCGGGAGGCGGGTGCGCGTTCCGGGTCTGAACTCTCAGGCCGGGACTCCCCGCTGGGATTCGCAGGACTCGGGCCCTCCACGTCCAGCCACGCCCCGCGGCCAGGACGGAGCCCCCTCGCCCTTTCCCGGCACCCCCCGAACTCTGGGCTAGAATCACCAACAGCTGTCTCCCAGAAGTACCCCCGGAAGTGTTCCTCAACTCCGCACATTTCCGGAAGGTAGTGCCCAGCCGGAGCCCACTGGGAGTCACCCCGGGATCGCNAGGAAGGAGGGAGACGGGAGGGAGGAGGGGGATGGACGGGAGGTGTGGGGCCAGGAGGAGTCACTTTGTGCTGGAGTTCAAATCGGAAGAAACAGATTTTGGAAAAGTTTCCTGCTGTGTAACCTTATCTGGAAAGTCAGCCTTTCAGGGTCGTTCTGAAGCGGGAGGGCACCGCTTGCTCCTTCTTCTTGGTTCTTCAGTGTCCCCAGAAAAGAAGACTTAGGCGTGACAAACACTGTTAGGGTTTTGCTCTTTTTTTCTGCCCTTTCACCTCAAGCTTTCACTCTCCAGCTTCATGACATCAGCCCTTATTTTTAGGGTTGTTTGGATGTGATATGTTTAACAGGCTGCGGAGACCCAAGTATTCGGACAGGGTGGCCCAGGGCACCTGACCTGATCCGCGGTTGGCTGTCCTGCACTTTGGGGCCGGGTCAGTGGGATCCTGGGCTGGACCCCAGGACTCCCGGAAGGCGGGGAGGACTGGGGGGCGTGAGGCGGACTCAGGGGTCCCGCCAGCCTGAGGACCCGTCCACTTTGCTGCCCCCGGCAGCTGGGACTCTGTGACCGGGCAAGGCCCCTGCCTTGTTGTGCCCAGTGTGTTGCTGGCCACATTTCCACTTGAGGAAAAGTCCCAGAGGAGGGACAAAAAGTGCCCTGCGGTATCTTGTGCTTAATTCTCAAGGTCTGACTCTGTACTTGAGAGGCAGAAATGGCTCTGGTGGGATGTTGACTGGGGTAATACCACTCAGTGCCTGAGAAATGGACTTAGAAATGGATCGAGGACAGTGACCTTGGCTGCATGCGACCTCCATTCATGGTCAAGGGCAAGGAAGAGAAGAGATGGTTTCTGTCTAGAAAGAACCTCCAATGAAGCAGTAACACACACACACACACACAAGCACACACACACACCCCAAAACACATCTTAGCTGGGGCAACCACAGGAAAGTGTACCACTAGGGTCACATTCTCTTCCTTTAAGAAGCTGCTAGCTCTTGGGGCGCTTGGGTGGCTTAGTCAGTTAAGCGTCTGACTTTCGCTTAGGTCATGATCTCGCGGTTTGTGGGTTCGAGCCCCGCGTCGGGCTCTGTGCTGACTGACAGCTCAGAGCCTGGAGCCTGTTTCAGAGTCTGTGACTCCCTCTCTCTCTGACCCTCCCCTGCTCACGCTGTCTCTCTCTCTCTCCTAGAAATAAATAAAACATTAAAAAAAAAGAAGAAGAAGAAGCTGCTAGCTTTTTCATAACTGGACTTGGCTCTCCAGCCAAGGCCACGCTCTTCCTGAGCTGCCCCAGGAGGGAGGGAGCTCAGTGGGGGCACAAGTCATGAGGGCCTTTCTACCTGTCCCTAGTCCTCTAATTGGCACCCTGAGACTGTGCCAGATTTGGCCCACAGTGTGGGCTCTCCTCACTTACTCCTGGTTCCTCCCTTTTTGCCTTTTACACACCTTTTCCGCAACAACTCTCTTGCCCTTTCTCTGCACCAGTGACTGCTTCCCGGAGGACCTGCCTGGTACAGGGCCACAGACAGAAATGCATTTGGAAACTGCAGCGACCCAAAGTTACTTTCCAGCCCCAAACGTATTGATAAGGTATCTGAATTCTGGACATCGCCTTGAGGTGGGGGTGATAGGGGGGCCACGGGACAAAAAGCTGGGGCGGGTGTAAGGCGGGAGAGAAAACGGGCAGAGGTGCCCCTGATGTCCCGGAGGAGGAGATTGGGAAAGGGTTCAGTGCACCCCAGACGAAGTGCTGAATGCGAACTAAAAAGTCAACCACGGTGGAGCGCTTTCCTTCCCGTTTTCGCGCACACACCGCTCCAGTTGGGGTCTGAGCATGCAGGGGGTGTCCTATTTCCCAATCTGACTTTGGGGAAGTAAGTCAATATCTGCAGCTGCTGAGTCAGCTTGGATCTCTGCCCGGGAGGAGGAGCCCAGAGGGGAGAGCGAGCCTGCGCGAGTTGGGTCCCTGGGGGCCAGGCTGGTGGCGGGCCCTGGACACTGCACAGAGTTTAATGCCAAGGTGCAGATTTTATTTGCAGTTATCTGATATTTCCTCCTATGTCTGATAAGTGGGTAACTATCGAAGCAAAGGAAAGAATTCCTTCCATATGGCAAACCAGTGTATTTCAGCTTATACCTGATAGCCTCGTTTACAGGTGTTACTCACACTACACGGCTTATATCACAATGATTATTATGAATAAAATAGCTTTGAAGATGTGGCAGAAGAGTAGGTACGTAAAGGACATGGGATGGATCTTTTTGGAGAGTAAATTCTGGAAGGAGGCACCAAACCCTATTTGCTAAATGAATAACTGCTTTATTGTCTGAATGTGAACTTTGATGCGGCACATTTTTAAAAACACCAGGACGATGTATGTGTACTTTTCCAAGATGCCCCGGGTCCTGCTAGTGTCTCAGGACCAGATTTGTGAGCGGACCTGACTTCCCTGTAGCCACCGGCCCTTCAAGCTGCGAGCTGGAACTCACAGCCTTTATTTTAACCCTGAGCGGGGACGAGGGTAAAGGAACGAGGCATTTGATGCTGGTCTGGCCCCAGGTGCAATGTCACCCTCTCCACGTAGGCACAGGGAAGTGGCCCCCACTCCCCAAAGGACTGTGGCTCCAGCTTTTCCCATCAGTCTCTACCGTGTCCTCATCGCTGGCCCCACACAGAAACCAGGGAGGAGGGGGATCTGTCCATCCATCGGCCACCGTGGCCCCAAGCTGCTCAGGTCGGAACTTAATGGGTGTTTGTCCTTCCAGGTCCAGACAAAGGACGGCAGACAGATTTCACGTCCGTGTCATGGCCTTTTGATTGCTGATCTTCCCGGGCCACTGTGTGGAGGGGTTTTTAGGACGTTTTTCGGATTATAGGAACCAGCCACCCCCAAGTGACGATCGTGTCAGCTGTAGGTGCTGGCAAGGGCCCCGAGAACACGTGTGTCATGTATTTGTCATACTGGCCTGGGCTCATCGGCTTCCTGTCTGGAGTGAGTCCCCCTGTGTGGCTCTTCCATCCGAGTCGGAGCATCGACAGGGCCGCACCCCTGTTTCTTCACGGTCACCCTTCTGGTCCTCACGGGCTGGAACGCTTCGCGTTCACAGATCCGCTCTCCCTGACAATTCGTTCTGCCCTGAAGCAGCGAGCAGCTGGGTGCTGGGGAACTCACGCGGCCCCCTGGGACACCGGGGTTCAAGTGCAAGCTGGCCTTGGTGTCCGAAAACCAAGCCAATGCCTCGTGAGAGTTTCAAGGGCCCCAAAACCTGCCTTCCTGAGGCTCCCTTCCCAGGTACACAAAACGCAGTCGTCGGTGTGTCTTCTGTGAGAGTAACATTGTTTTGTTTAAGTTTATTTATTTATTTTGAGAGAGAGAGAGTGAGTGAATGGGGAAGGGACAGAGAGAGACAGAGAGAGAGAGGGGGACAGAGAATCCCAAGCCGGCAGCGCAGAGACCAATGCGAAGCCTGAACTCACAAACCATGAGACTGTGACCTGAGTAGAAACTCAGAGTTGGACACTTAAGTGATTGAGCCACCCAGATGCCCCGTGGGTCTTAAGATTTTTTAATCTCACCTCGTCATGAGCCCATCTCCCCTCCTTCCTCATGCTGCTGTCAGTTAGGAACGGGACCAGGGAGCAAGTAGAGAAAGGAGGACGTACCAGGGAGGCTGGGGAGGGAAATGCAGAATGGGGAGACGGGGGAGCGCCGAAGGCCGTTCTTCCCTAGGTCAAAGGGTCAGCTGTGTCCCCCAGCAAAAGACACGTTCAAGCTCTAACCACCAGCTCCTGTGGATGTTGCCTCATTTGGGAGTAGAGTTTTTGCAGATGTGGTCAAGTTCAGATGAGCTCATGGGGTGGGCCCTACTCCAGCTTGACTGGGGCCCTTACAAGAAGAGGGGGGAACAGGGATGTGGAAAGAGGCCCTGGGGGTGGGGGACGGAGCCCGGAGAGGGGCCGCCACCAGCCCAGCACCACCCAGAGCCCCCGGGACTGGAAGGGCAGAGAAGGGTCCTTCCCTGGAGGATTTGGGTCTGCCAACACCTTGATTCAGACTCAAAACCCCCGGAGGGCTGCGGGAACGGTGTTGTTTCAGCCCTAGGCTGCTCACCTTTGTACGCCACCCCAAGAAAGCCAATACGGCCTGTCCCTCTCGTTCCTAGAAACAGAGTCATCATTATGAGAGATGCCATAAATTACTAGTATCCTGTGGCTGGAGGTGCGGGGAGCAGTGTGCAGAATACGCTGTAGGCCAAAAAATAGCCTTCACTCAAGGCCCGCGGCCGGGGTGAGCTGTGTGCACAGGGCGGGCGGGACCTGCTGCGTAGACAGTGCAGCATTGCTGGGAGCTCAACACACACGGGCACCGCGGGGAAATAAAGGGACTCGCAGTGGGAATGACCACCGTGGACGGCGGGGGACATGCAAGCGGCAAGGAAAGGAAAGAGAGCGTGAGGCCCGTGAATCAGCAGATGCAAGAGTTTGGGAAAAGTAGGGAAGCCGCCAATCAAAGGCGGGACCAACCCCTGTTCCCAGAGGTTCAAGCAGGACGTGAGGGCTGGCCTGCTGTGTGATCCAGGCCACCAAAGACCGCAGGGGCGGCGTGGGGCGAGGAGCACCTGAGGGAGACACCTGGGCCCTCTGTCGCCTCCCGGAGCAGCAGGGGCGGGCGAACCACCTGCCGTGGAGTTTGGTGACTGGGCCTGGGGCAGCTGCAGGAATGGATTCTTTGACAAACCCCTCCTTCGTCAGAACAGCCCAGAAGGGCAGCGGCCGCCGCAGCAGCAGCAGCAGCAGCAATGAATTCGGAGATCAAAGGGTCTGTATCCCCAAGTGACAGCATGAGTGGCTCAGGAATCCCTTGTCACCTCGGAGATGTGGCAGCCAGAGCCGCGGTTCTCATAACCTGGGGCTGGAAGGCGCTGCCAGCTCCCGGGCTTCAGAAGGGCGCTGGGATGGGAGCTTGGCTGGCGGCTGGACGGGCAGGGCACCAGCCAGGTCATGTGGCAGGGGTGGAGCCCGCGGGCGGCTGGGGCGAGGGGAGACGGTTCCAAAGTCTCAGGGTCTGTGTCCAAACCTGATGAAAGGTAAACAGCAGACAAAGCACGGGAGGCACGGAGGGGTATCTGAACTTGTCCTCAATGTCAGCGCTGCAAGGGGCTGCCCCCAGGAGCCCAGGGTCACTGCCAATCCTAACGGGGTGTTTTGTTAAGTCTGGCATCTGCCGGCGACGGCCCAGCCTGAAACCAAGGGCTAGGAGCTGAGCCTTCGTGTCCATTTCGCTTCTACTCTTTGACCAAAGTTCACCTGCTTACAGCCACATTGTTCTTCTCCTGCTTGGAAAATGCTATTATTCGTGCTGCCTTTAAAATGGGTAGATTTGGATTATGAAAGAACAAATCCCTCTAAATTAAAACTCTCTCTGACGGGTGCCTGGGTGGCTCAGTTGGTTAAGCGTCCAGCTTCGGCTCAGTTCATGATCTCACGTCCGTGGGTTCGAGCCCCATGTCAGGCTCTGGGCTGTCGGCACCAAGCCTGCTTCAGATTCTGTGTCTCCCTCTCTCTCTCTGCTCCTGCCTTGTTTGTGCTCTGTCTCTGACTCTCAAAAAATAAAGTAAAACATTAAAAAAAGATTTTTAGGGGCGCCTGGGTGGCTCAGTTGGTCAAGCGTGTGACTTCAGCTCAGGTTACGATCTCACGGTTTGTGGGTTTGAGTGCCGAGTGAGGCTCTGTGCTGACAGTTCAGGGCCCAGAGCTGCTTCAGATTCTGTGTTTCTCTCGCTCTCTGTTCCTTTCCTGCCTGCACTCTGTCTCTGTCTCTCTGTCTCAAAAATAAAACACTAAAAAATTTTAAAAAAAAAGATCTTTAAAACTCTGTGACAAAAAGATCTCTGTCTCAGGGACATATCGACTCCAAGTGCTGCGTGGGATGTCAGGATCCCTCCATAAAATAAGAATGGGAACAATTCAGTGGTGCTTATTAAAGGGCCCATATGAAGCAAAGTCAACAAATGTGTTCTTAGTGGTAATTATGATTACAGAGAAACAAAAAATTTAGAACAATATGGACACATATGATTATACAGAGTTGAAAACCACAGTGTTATAAAACCCAAGTAAGCGGAATTCGCTGAGATAGAAAGACACTGGGCAAATACCACCAGAGAGACTGCAGGCTAATAACGCTCCGTCTGGGGTCAGGCCGTCATTTTCTAGCTCTGTGTTGTTGACCAAGGTGTTTAAGTGGTGGAGCCTCTATTTTCTCAACTATAAAATGGGGATCATGCTTCCTCATACAGCGGCTATAATGAGGGTACTCAGAGCACAGCTTGGCCCATAAGAACCGTGATGAATGGTGAGCAATAATAATGTGATAACAGTAAGTATATTTGTGATAAATGCTAGAGATTCGATGTGAAAAAAAATATAAAAAACATTCTTACAATGTCCAAGCATGTGAGACTCTCTGAAAAATGGCCCAAAGAGTTCACCGTTCACCAGAGTTGAAATGAAAGTTAAGGAATGAATTCAGGGAATATTCCTTACTCACTACACTCTCTTGGTAATGAAGCCCAAAGTAAAGCAAATATCAAACGCCATTATAACAACAGGGATGCTGGCGAGATAGAGGTTAAGTAGAAATCTCCAGGAATTCTTGATGAAGTACAAATCTGCTTGATTATTTTGCAAAGGAATTCAGAAGAGTTATCTCATGCCATAACCTTCTACACATTGTCCCCATAATTCTGTTCTGGAGAACAAAATAATTCAAATTAAGAGAAAGCTATACTTACAATGAGGCATGAAGATAGAATGATAACAATTTTAAAAATCCAATAATATAGTGGTGGTTATTTTGTCATAAAATACTAACCTTATAACATATTACATGGTGATTGAAAATTACAGAGTGTAGGGGCGCCTGGGTGGTTCAGTTGATTAAGTGTCTGACTTCAGCTCAGGTCATGATCTCGCTGTTTGTGGGTTTGAGCCCCGCGTCAGGCTCTGTGCTGACAGCTCAGAGCCTGGAGCCTGCTTGGGATTCTGTGTCTCCCTCTCTCTCTGCCTCTCCCCCACTTGCACTCTGTCTCTCTCTCTCTCTCTCTCAATAAACAACCATTAAAAAACATTTTTTTAAATGTCAGAGTGTATACAAAATAGAATGCCTCTAAAATAAGGTCAGGTAAGATACTAAACACTGAAGTCATTGTGAATATTTTAAAAGTAACATATAAATATATATGGATACATATAAAAGGAAGCTGTTAAGAAATACAATTCAATTTATATTGGTAAAGAGATTTGGATATAATGATCTGTATATTGTTTTATTAATAAATATATTTATATAATCTTAATTTCTCCATATGACCTGTTATGAATCCATAACTCTCTATGATTCACTTTGTATTGACCAATATTTGGGTATAAAAATCCAATTCAGGAATTCAGTTAGGACGCAAATGAGTTATGTCTTCTGTGGGGCATTTCCTGATTTGATTTAGAAATATTGCCCAAAGGGCACCTGGGGGCTCAGTCAGTTAAAGCATCGGACTTCGGCTCAGATCATCATCTCATGGTTTGTGAGTTCAAGCCTTGCACTGGGCTCTGTGCTGACAGCTCAGAGCCTGCTTTGGATCTTCTGTCCCTCTCTGTCTCTGCTCCTACCCTGCTTGTACTCTCTCTCTCTTAAAATTAAAAAAAAAAAAAAAAAAAGAAATTTCACCTGATCTTGTGTGTGTGTGTCTTTCTAAAGAAAGCTTTATTCCTCAAGATTTGCTTTTGGTTTTCTGATACTGTCTTTCACGTGGTTATGAGAATTCCAACTTCTTAATCTGCTAAACTGTTCTCTACTGTATCTTGGAACACCTTGAAAAGTCACTGGATTTTTCAATCAGAGAAGCAAAGTTAATTAGGAAAGTACCAAATAACTAGAGGAATATTACACGGGATGAGACAAGCCCCACAGAAATGGTCAGCCATTCACCTGTTTAGTGGTTTTTGAGAAACCCTCTAAGTTTGATAAATGACAGCAGTGCTTTCTCAAAGTGGCAGATCAGACCCTACATATGCATGTGGAGAGGAGCTATTTTTGTCTCTGGGTTCTAGTTACAGAGCCACAGCCTGGAAGCTTTGTTCTGAGAATTCACGCTGTCATCAAAAGGACTCAATACAAACACAGCCGTGGGCCTGCCGGTGGCTTAGCGGTAGCCATAGCTGCAATCTCTTCTGTCATGTGAAACACTCAGGGCTTTTTCTGGGTCTGGAATATCTGTGGGCCACGCCCTCTGCCTGCCTTTCCTTGCCCTGGAATCCATTCTTAACTGTTGGCTCCGTGCCCCCACATCAGCGCAGAATAGTCCTCTCCATGCGGACTTCATAGCAGCTGAGAGCTGGCTCTTCTAGCCTTCACGTTGACCACGGCGACCTCTATATGATCAGCTTCTGCAGCACTGACAGGCACCCTGGTGTCCCCTCCTAACTGAGGGCGAGCTTCTCCAGGGGACGCGTTTCCAGCTCATAGTTCTGACGTAGCGTCTGGCACACAGGCCCTCGGGGGATCTTCATGTGTGGTCTGTGTAGGGCCTTCGGGGGCCTATGAAGGTCTCCAATCCTGGGCCAGGTTTGTATGCCTGTCAGGGGCAGACACTGGGGTGACCTTCAAACAGAGTCCCTCCAGTCTTTGGTCCTGTTAAGCCACCTGGGGTTTGAGCCAGTCCTGGAGGGCTTCAGCCAGCACTCGGGTTAGGACTAGGCATGGACTCCTTTCAGATCAAGGGGACCTGAGGGAGGCTGGCGGGGAGCTTCTGGGAAAGAGCGCGCTCACTAAGGACAAGGACGTCTGAGAGGGACAGTTCCTCCTGGAGCTTACCCAGCACCTGTGGCAAATGCTGCTCCTCCAGGACCACAGACCTGGCCGATGTGACAAAGGCAGGCGGCTCCTGGGACCCTGTGTGTGACAGAGCACCACCTTCCCGGGCCCTGGTTAGTTGACTCTGTGCTTGGTAGGTGACACAGTAAATGTCCTATTTCTTAAGGCACTTTAACTGCATTTTCTTTATTTTTATAGCTGATGCACTTAACACAAAAGCAGCCATGTAGGGTTTTCATTAGGTAGTCAGATGGGTCAGAGAACCTTCCCTGTTCAGCTGCCAGCCATCTTTGCAGAAGGTGTTCAGCAGACGTTGACTGATGGATGGATGGACGGGAGCACCGAGAAGCCTGGAAATGCCTCTCTGAGTTTTCTGGGTGCAGGGGAATTTGCCGGGCCACACGCACAAGGGTGCTGGCCAAAGTGTGCAGCAACCACGCTCCAGCGCCCTGCCCGGTGTGGCCAGGCCATGGGGGAGAGAATCAGGGACATCTGAGTGTTAGAGCAAGCTGGGGCCTTGGGGTGCTGCCCTGAGGGCGATGCCCAAGAAACGAGTGGGTGGGCTGCCAGTGGGGGCCTTGGAGAGGCCTCCTCATCAGGGGAACGTAGGGCAAATAGGTTTTACCTCTTACGGGCCAACCCTGACTGCTTTGATTTGCAGGGTTGAGAAGGATTCTGAAGCTGTGTCTAAACTTAGCCTCCATCATTGTTATGTCTGTCAAGGACACAAATCAAATACTCCCCCTCCCAGTGACTGGCTCTTGGCTTCTAGAAATGCTGGGAGCCCCTCCAGAGCTGAGACTTCCAAAGAGGGGAGCTGTGTATTTCTTGAAAAAGGCCTGCTCCCTTTGATATACCTCTCAGTTCAAAGACAATGTGAGATCGAGGCCATACGTTCTCCAGAGAGCACACCAAGGTGCTCTTCTCATTGAGTCGCTGCTGTGGGACCAATATCCGGTTTATCAGTCACACGTCCATCTTCTCCTGCCTACCCCTGGACCATCCTTCCGCAGGTGGCGGCGGGCGGGCGCTGAGGGGCCCCTTTATCGAGCCCACAGAGAAGAGGGAGACCCCCTGTCTACCTGTCACTGCTCAGAGGTCACTTCTACGAGTCTGGGGTGGGGTCAGGCATGCCAACGGGCACCCGGAGACCCAGCTTTCACCAAAGCTCCGTCGGGGGCCCTTGTCAGCCTCCAGGGACCAGCCTGCCCCTTGCAGGATGGAGGGACGCTTGCTCCAGTGCTGGTGTGAGAGCCCTGGTTCTGGTAGGTGCAGCGTTCTGTGCTCACCTCGGGCTCTGGGGGTGTCTCTGCTCACATGGGCGCTGGTGGTGGAGGAGCACGGGGATGACGGTGAAGCCCGTCCCAGCAGAAGGGCGTCAACCAGGCCCAGGGCTGGGGAGAGACCCAGGGCTCAGCGGGTGTGGTGGGAGCCTCTGCCTGGCCACCAAGGAGAGGAGAGGGGAGGAGGGGAGGGGGGAGGGGAGGAGAGGGGAGGAAAAGGATTGCAGGAAGACCTATGTGGCTACAGTAGGCCAGCAGGCAGTAGGCGGAGCCCGGAGGCAAGAAGAACCATCTGGAGGATGTGGGGTTTGGGCTGGAAAACCAAGGCCAGGTGCGGGGAAGGGGCCCTCACCTCCCCCATTCCGAGGTTCATCCCTCTGTGTGCCTCCCCCGCCCTCTTACCTACCTCTCACTCCCTTCTCTATTCCTTTCTCCTCCCCCTTCCCCGTTCCCAGGCAGGTGACAGGCCGAGCCGGCTTCCCCACGTCCAGGACGAGGTCTGAGAGGTGGCTCAGACCACCAGGACCTCCTCGAAAGACAGATGGCTCCCTCCACCGCCCTGACTCTCGAAGCTGGGGGGCTGGGGAATGGGTGGGGGGCGGACCAGTGCCTGGAGCTCTGCTTGAAGGGAGGCAGATGGTGGTCTGGGCTCAACGGAGGTGGCGGAAGGACATGACCTTCCTCCCGGCCTTTCTTTTGGGAAAGGAAGTCTTTGGAAGTTTGTAGCAACTGAATAAATCTCGTCACTTTGATAAGCAGGGTCCCATTTCACTCCCTCTGTGGAGAAAGCTCCACACTTCCTCCGATTGTTTCGGTTTATTGAATTTCAGTATGTGAGACATGATAGCCTCATTCCTGGGGAGCTCGGGGAGGAAGTTCAGGGGCCCGGCCCACACGGGCCGGCGCGGGAGGAGCAGTGTGGGCTGGGTTATTCTTGCAAGTTATTTTGATCTGCCGGCCCCGGTCAGGTCATGTTTCTGTGCCCAGCCTCAGGGCCACGTAATGGGAGGATGAGGCATTTCATTATAATAATAGACTCCGAGCTCACTGGAGGCGGGCGGCTCTCTGAGGGCATTGGGACCACGTTGGCTCGGTGTCCGGTGTCCCTCCCAGGCGCCCTCGGTGCCGAGCGCATCGCCCGGACACGGGGCAGGAGGGAACGCAGGGGCCCGAGCAGCACCGCTTCTGGGGGCTCCCCGGGAACGACGCCTTCCCCTGCGCTGCTCCAGGGGACAGAAGGGACTCACGGGAGCCTGACTCACGAGAGGGCTGGGCGGGAGGCCTGGGGAGGCAGCCAGCGGCCTGACATCAGGAAGCAGGTTCTGACCGTTAAAGCTGTTTGAAAAAACGGAACCAATTGCCCAGGGAAATGGACGTTCCTTCTCTCGGGCGCCTCTCACCCCAGCCCCACGGTTTCTATGTTCGTTTTTAAATTTAGGAATCTCCTATTTTATAGAGGGTATTACTTTGCTAGGCTGCAGCAACAGAGAGCCACATGCTGGGCACCTCGAACGACAGACTCAAGTTCACTGCCTCCTCTCCTGGAGGCTGCAAGTTCAAGGTCAAGGTGTGTGGGCAGGGTGGGCTCCTGCAGAGTCTGGGAACAGAGCCTGTCGCCCGCCCCTCCCCTGGCTTCCAGGGGGCGGCAGGCGATGTTTAATCCTCCTGGGTTTGTGGAAGTGCGAATCCAATCTCCACCTTCATCCTCAGACGGTCTTCTGGCTGCGTGCACGTCCGTGGCCGAATTTCCCTTTACAAGGTCACCGGCAACATTGGGCCAGACCCATCCTACTCTAGTATGACCTCAGCCTAACTTAACTATTACATCTGCAATGACTCGATCGCCCGATAAGGTCACACTCTCAGTTACTGAGGGTCAGGACTCTCATATATGAATTGGGGGTGGAGAGGAGCACACTTCAGTCCATAACAGATGTGGTCCATATGCATTGGAGAAGCTCAGAAAATAGAGAGAAGGGAAAAAGAAAGAGGTTAAAAGCCTCCATGTTTCTACTGCTCAGAGACGACCTTTGAGTATCTTGGGGCATACCCTTCTGAGATCTTAAAATGGGGCAAAGCGTACTGGCTTCATCCAGCCCTTCTCCCCTTCCTGCTTCACTAAACATGTAAACTAGGGTCAAGCTGCGTATTGTTACCGCAGTTTTGCCCGAGCCAGGAACCAACCCGGGACCGCTCATCTTAACCAGTTGCTGGGTCGACCCGTTAGTCTCTTTCACCGTCACTGTCCCTTTGTGACATTGGCTTAGTTTGGGCAGTTTTGCCGCACAATGTCTCCCCTCCTGGGTTGGTTACGTTGCTTCTTTGAGATGAGGTTGGGTTTGGGTCCTCTCCCTGGTGTTGCCCATCGCTGGGGCTCTGCTGAGATGAGATGTCTGACGGACTCATGTGACGTGTGTCTGCACGGGTGGTACAGGCACCTCGAAGGCACCTCGCATCAGCGACGAGAAGCGGCGGGTTTCCCAGGCCCAGGTCTTCCCGGGCCCCTGGGAGCTCCTGCCTGGGAGGCGAGGTAGCACCTGCCCTCGAGGTTTCCCCACTCTGACATTTTCACAGCTTGAAGCTTNTCAGGCCTGCTGGACCTCCCTGCTGCCTACCCTTTAGGGACCCCATGGATCCCAAGATTTCCGGCTCTGAGAACTCCTGTCCTTGGATTCCCAACACTACTTGCATGAATGGGGGTGACGGGGAAGTGCTTTCCTGCAGACCTGCACCTGCGTCAGGGTCCAGGCCCCGCGAAGCTCCGAGACGAGCCTTGAGGTTCCCCGTCTCCTCCTACACCATTTCCAGGAAAGACTGTAGCTCTTTTTCTCCAGCATTTACAGTGGAGTTTTTTCTCTAGAGGAACAGTTTACAAAACAACAGCAAACTCTGTGTATATTTGCTGATTTTTAAAATAGATTTTATTTTTTAATGTTTATTTTATTTTGGTGAGGGGGGTGCAGAGAGCAGAGAGAGAAGGGGACAGAGGATCCGAAGCTGGCTCTGCGCTGAGAACTGCAAGCCTGATGTGGGGCTCGAACTCACAAACCAGGAGCTGAAATCAGACGCTTAACCGACTGCACCACTCGAGCGCCCCTGTGCTGATGTTTTCAGACAAATGCCTACACTTGTGTAGCCCAAACCGCTATCAAGATACAGAAAGATCCTGTCACTGATAAAGTTCCTACGTGTCCCTTCCAGTCAGTCCCAGTCCACCCAGAGGTAATCGTTGTTTCTGTTTCCTCCACCGTAGATAATTTTTGCGTGTTCTAGAACTTCACATGAAAAGAATCAATGGCACGTCCTCTTCTCATGAATCTAGTTTGTGTCTCACCCACAGTGGTGCCGTGCACTAGGTCATTGTCTTTGTTTCCTGAGGAGTGTTGTAGTGTAGGGACATACCCCATTTTATGTATCCATTCTCCTACTGATGGACACTTGGGCTGTTTCCGGTTCTTTGTTATTATAAATAAAGCTCTACCAACATCCTTGTATAAGAAACTTTGTGTACGAATATTTCATTTCTCTTGAGTAAATGTCCAGGAGTGAAATTAGTGGGTCATAGTTGAAGGAGTTGCAAAGTTTGCCGCTCTTACCAGCAACCTATGGCAGTTCTGGTAGTTTCCCACTTTTTAGGTTTTGTCATCCTGGTGGGTGGGTGTGCGGTGGTATTTCCGCGTGGTTCAAGTTTGCATTTCTCCAGTGGCTTACGATGTTTTACATGCTTATTGGCCATTTCTATATATTCTTTTGTGACTGTAACTTAAAATTAATTTTTATCCCTTGTCCTTAATAAGCAGTAGGGCTATTGCTGAATGTATTTAGACAGGCGTTCAACGCTTGAATCATATTTCTTGCTCATCCTTTGGCGAAGACTAAGGCACGTGGATAGAAGTGGGCTCAGAGAAGAAGCAAGGCCACGTGTGTTCGTCCCGTTATTCCCGATTCCCACTGTCTGGGTCTCTGTGAGTCTATCATCAGCAGGTGCTGGAGGGGGGGAGGAGCAGGGATGGAGTTTGCACTGAGAACAGGGAGGGAAGGAGGTGCAACTTCTGGGAGCAGACCCTTGGTGTTGGAGAATCGTGATGCCGAGGAGCTTTCCGTCAAGAGTTAGGTAGAGCGAGTCGTGTTCTTCAAGTGGAGGGTGACATTTACTACCCTCCCTGGGAGAGGTTCCTTGGAGGCAGCTCAGGTGGTTTGCAAGAGGATGCCCAGAGCCACCTGGGGCCATGGGTGCTCATGGCCCCGCCCAGCACAACAGGCCCCCCGCCCGGCCCAGTGTCTGCTCCCTGCTCAGTCGGTCATGCCCCTGTTATCGCCGCTCACCTGTCCATCTGCGGCTGCTCAGCACCCCCCATGCTGAGCCCCTGCATCCAGAGGGGGGCTCGTGTCGTCTCGAGAGGACTTTGCTGCTGTGTTTCTGTGGACTTAGAGGCTACCCAGGAGTTTCACTGGAAGACCTCAGAATGGACCACAGACGAGGTGGGGCAGAGAAAGCAGGGAGAAACCAGCTGGAAGGGGGAAGGAGGCAGGGAGAGGCAGGAAGGGACGCCCAGCCCTCAGCTGTCCGCCCCTGCATCCCAGTTAAACGCTCCTGGAGGGGTTGTGGGAACATGGGACCCTCTGGCCATTCCATGTCTCCTCCTCCTCCATGTCTCCTCTGTGTCTGATGAAAGGCAGTGACGGACAAATGCGTGCATTATGAAAATACAAGTTGGTAATCCAGAGAGATCTCCACTCCTTGTCGTACATGTGGAGATCCACGGTATAAAAACAGGCTCTCCTGAGTCCTTGGAACAAGGTGCCATTGTGCCCCCCTCTCTGAACTTGAAACCGTCCCCAAAAGCAGCACCGCAGCCCTCCAAGACCTAAGAGAGGAAATAAGGCGGGATGTTCAGGGACACCAGGGGGGAGGGTGGCAGGCTGCGCAGTGTGACGGGCCCAGCGTGGGGCCCCCACCCCGGAGATCCTGAGGGACCGGCGCAGCCTCCCAGTTCTGCCCATGCCAGCCAGGGAGGATTAGGGGGAAGAGGAGAAGAAAGGCTTGTGGGGGGAGAAAGAGCCGCTCGAGCAAACACAAAGCAGCCCTTTACGCGGGCGCCATGGCAAAGCTTTCCTTCCAGCAGAGAGGACCGGTGAGAAAGTGTCTGAGCCCGGCCCCTGCCAGCCTCAGTGAAAGCAGCCGCTGGCAGCGGTGCCCCGGCGCTGGGGAGGCCTGCGGGCTGGCACAGGACGCCGCGCATCCGCGCTCCCAGGATGGCGCATTCCCAGGCCCTGCAGACAACCTTGGCCGTGGCCCATTTCCTCCCGGAGAAAAGCTTTAGACCCTCGAGGAGGGCAGGGGCTGCAGTGTCTTGGAGGGGGACTGGGGGGCGGGCAGCTCCCTCCCATGAAGAGTGGCCCAGATTGGAGTCGTTGGGATGTTATTCACTCCTTTCCAGAGGCCCGTGGAAGGGCCGTGATGAGCTGTGTGTGGAAGTAGTGCAATATTCACTAGCCTCTGTGATCACGGATTCGATCCCGGAGCCCAGTGTTTGAAAGGGACTTTGAGATCAAGACCTGGCCCTGTCACTTCATTTTACAGAAGGGGGAACTGAAGCCCAAACGACTTTCGTGTTTGGTGGCCAAGAGCTCTCAGCTGCCTGGTGGCCTCCTGAATTCCAGCCAGGCCAGGCCCTTTGTGCCACTTGGAAAGGGAAAGTTCGCAGGTATGGGAAACTGAGTGAAGTCTCTGAGCCAATGAAGAGTGCTGCCCTGGGCTGAACCCCACAAGGGAAGTGCTGGGTAGATTAGCATCTGGGGGCAGGGGGTGAAGGCTCCAGGACGGGGTACAAAATGCCATGAGCAGAGAGTGAGCGGGTGCTCGTGGAAGACGTCCTTCCCGCCTTTGTGCTGTGGCCTCTGGGTGAACTGTTCTTTATCATTTCCTAATGTCATGAAGAGTTTGATTTTGTCGTGTGGAGTCACAGAATGTTAGGGATGCAATACTTCCAAGTCTCTGTGGGCTGGCTTCCTGCCCACACTGCGGGAGCCCTTCTGGACGGCCTCTGATGGTCACTGGCCCTTCTGGAAGTTCCCAAAGAGAAGAGAAGTCTCTAACTCCTTGGGTGGCTGGGCAGCTTTGAGTTAGGTTGAAATACTCAGTGGACCTTGGGTTCACCCAAACCACCAGCTCAAGGGTGGGGAGCCCAATCTCACGGCCATGCGGCCTCTCAGATGTGCTTGAGGCTGCACGCGGTGGAAGGAGGGGTACCGGGCCCCACTCTGAGCACCACTGTCTACCAGCTGTGTGGCCTCGGACCAGCCATTGGCTTCTCCGAATGCCCATCTTCTCATCTGGGCAATGGCAGTATGGTCACTGGGAGGGGCAGCCGTGAGCTCTGTGTGGCGTGTGGCGCTCAGTGATTCAGTGGTCCTCCTGTGGCCCATGTCCAGGCCGCACGTCCTGGGTCCTTCATGTTTCCGATGTCACTTATGACTCCTCGGTCTGCACAGGCACGGTGAGGGGCAGGGGCCCAGACCCAGCAGAAGGGGAAATCGGTGAGCATGGCCCGGACCCCGACCACAACGGAGACTCCAGTCACGGAATGGTGGCTGGCTGCAGCCCACCAGTCCGGAGCCAAGGTCAACACGGAAGCACATCTGCACCAGAACTGCCCTTCTGGAGAGCAGAGACATCAGGCTGGGCTGCAGTGAGCATCTCACCCGAGCCCCGGCGGGAGCAAGTGTGAGCATGTCAGGTCCCCCTCCCCCGGCCAAACGCGGGCCATGTCCCCAGTCTGAACAAGGAGGGTCACTGTATAACTCCAGAGGGAAAATCACCACTTTCATACGGAGCTTAAAATACACAAATTAAATCTCCTTTGCGACGAGATCCCGGCTGCCTCTCTCCCTGCTTTATGTCTGTGGTTTCTGGGAAATTAAAAACATGTTTGTCCAACTAGTGACCCCTCATCTGGTTCTGAGGACTAGGAGGGCCTGAACGCCGAGGGTAAAGGAGGCCGGCAAGAAAGGCAGCCAAGCCTAGGGGTGCGGAGGAGCAGAGGGTGTCCCCAAAGGAAAGCAGGCTATGCGTCGAGGTGGGGGGAGGTGGGCCGAGCTGATGTTTTCACCAATAAAATGCTGAGGAGACATTTTAATGCAGCAGGCATCAGTGTTCACTGTGGCTCAAAATAAAAATAGAGGCTCTCAGTCCGCTGTGGGAGCCCCCACGTCATTCCACTGCATGACTCAGGCTTGTCCTGCCTTGGTGGGTTCAGCCGTAAGCCAATGGGCCTCTGTGTGCGTGGTGTCCCCTCGGGTCAATGGAGTGATGTCCACATAACACACAAACGCACGACCCGTCCTTCCTGCATGGGTTCATCCTGATCTGCACGACTGCGTGTTCCGGGCTGAGCATATCTGGGCTTCCAGAGCAGAGCACAGAGATGCTATGTCATTTGTTTGTGTTTACTTGACTTGGGTGGCCGTAGGGCCCAGGTGTCTTCTGTTGAGAGATGAAGGCACAGTTTTAAGTGATTTTCACAAGATACCTCATTTAATCCTTTCAGTGCCTTCGGAAATGTTCTTTCCTCCCATCTTCCAAATGGGGACACTGAGGCTTAGAGGAATATTCTGGAAGCTCAAGATTGTCCGGCAAGTGGGTGGTGAAGCTACAGTTTGAAACTTGACCCGAGGGGCCCTTAGGGGGCTCAGTGGGTTGAGCATCTGACTCTTGATTTCAGCTCAGGTCATGATCTCAGGGTTGTGGGATCAAACCCTGCGTCGGGCTCTAAGCTGAGCTTGGAGCCTGCTTACATTCTCTCTCTCTCTCTGCCCATTCCCCACCCCCCTCTCCCTCCCTAAAATAAAAAATAAAAAAGATAAAAAAAACTTGACCTGAATCCTCACCAAATTCCAAGCTGGCATTTCTCACCTCCTCCTGCCCCACACCCCCTCTCTGGACTCAGTTTCATCTCTTTCATTGGGATTAGTTTGCCCCTTTTCCAGCCCGTCCAGAATTTCTGTACATCCTTGCGTTCATGCCGCCCTTGCACACCCACCTTTATAAAAACAGCAACCCACCGAGGTATCCCCTGAGATCTTGGGCCCACTGTGTACAAATGTAGGGATTCAGATTTTACTCCTTTTTGGCAAAACAGTAGAATATTTGATCTTCCATGAGAACGGTGCTTGTGATTGTCACACTTGCCCAGAACTGTAGCTTTTCACACGCATTATCCCAGGAAGGCCTGCGACAGCCCCCAAGGTGGGGAAGGCGTCCTGGTGGCCCCTCTGTCTGCTGGAGTAGCAGAAGCCCTCTGTGCCTTTTCACGGCTTGGGGGATTCTGTCGGGTATTTTCCAGAGAAAGGCTTCATTCAGTCAGGACTCTCTGACCTCTTGTGAGATGCTGTGGTATTTGTTGGCTATGTGGCCTTTACTGTTAGTGACGTTACTAGATATTCAAGCAAGTCCAGAAAAACTCAGTCTATTCCCTCCCAATAAAGCATTTTAATCAATCTCCTTGTTTGGGTCATTTTTGTCGTGCTCTGAATGAAGGGGAAGAGTCACCACGGCAGGCGTAGCTGACTCCCCGCTCTGCAAACCAAGATCCATCAAATATATTAGATTTGGGGCAGAGATCATCACACTTGACCTGCATTTGGTTTCCTCTCATCTGAAAACATTCCTTTACTATGGACAATTCCTGGAGGAAATGTAAAAGTCCTCCCCCTTGTGACACATCTCTCCCCCATGAGTGGAGCCTACTGGCGTGTTATTAAAAATTTACCTTTTTGTCAATAAAGTTCTTTATAGGACATTTTCCTCGGTGCATTTTAATGTAATGTTCACTGCCTCAGATGAGGGAGGAGGCAGAAGGCTGGTTCTAGAATGCTCCTATTATGCATTTAATTGAGTGAAGTGACACATGGCCCTGATGCTTGTGGACACACGTGGTTACGCGGTTGCTCCCACTAAGCTCAGAGACAAGCCTGAGGCGGTGGAGAGACGCGAATGCAGACACGTCACTTCACGGAGAGTCACCGGGAGCACAGTACGTGAGCCGTTCCAGAGCAGCTGACCAAGATTCTCAGTTTTGAGAAGTTTGCTAGAAAGTTCCCTTTCTGTATTAATATATGTAATTCAGTTTTTTTAAGTTTCAGGTGTAAAGACGACAACCACACTGAACATTTCGAAGTATGATATTGAACGGTGAGATGTTAAGCCCCTTCCCCCCCGCCCCCCCCCATAATTCTTGAAGCAAAGATGATAGATTTTTACCATTGGCTTTTTATTGATTAATTTAAACCATATTTTTCTAAGGTACACCTATTCATTCCCTAGACCACGGACAACTTAGTTATCTTCCTGATGAGGGAAGTAGAAGCTTTCCTATTATTCTTAAAGGCTATGTTAAGTTAATTTCCCTGAAGAGTCCTATGGCTAATGGAAAATAGCAAGAGTGGCCAGGGTTGAAAGTAGGGTCCCTGGAGGGGCGTCTGGGTGGTTCAGTCAGTGAAGTGCCTGGTTCTTGGTTTTGGCTCAGGTCATGACCTCTCAGTTTTGTGAGTTCGAGCCCCACGTTGGGCTCTGTGCTGGCAGTGTGGAGCCTGCTTGGGATTCTCTCTCTCTCTCTCTCTCTCTGCCAGTCCCTTTATGCTGTTTTGGTCTCTCTCAAAATAAATAAATAAACTTTAAAAAAATAAAAAGAAATAAAGAAAGGTCCATGGAGATCTCTGCCACAAACCATCAAGTTTTAGCCTGGATAGGCCTTCGGAAGGGCTGGAATCAATGTCTGGGACAGAGGCCTTGGTTTGGAACCATTCCCAAACTTCACAGTACATCAGACCCTCCCGGAAGATTCTTGTAGACACATACACTGGGCCCCACTCTGGAGTTTCTGATTCAGCAGGTCTGAGCGGGGACCCAAGGACAGGATCCCTCCCAAGCTCCCAGCTGCTGCTGCTGTTGCTGGATCAGGGACCCTGCTTTGAGAACCACTGTGCTGGGTGTCAGTGGCTACTTCCGTTTAGCCTCCCTGAGAACGTAGATTTAAATGGACATCTGAGTCCATTTGTGCTCAGAGTCTCCTACAGAAATATCCAGACAATTGCAGGAGTTTGGAAGTGACCTTGATGGCACTCATTGGTGCAGTCAGGTACGGTTTACCTGGAGGAACCCAGCAAGAGGTAATGGAAGAGGAGACAGTGAGCCTGTAACGTAGCACCTGGTGCCAAAGTGATGATGTTACAGCTCACAGGGAGACCATTTGTCTGCCTTTGAACAGCCAGAGGGGCCCTGTGTTTCCAGGAGTTTGAAACGATATTTAAAACCCTTCCTTCTGACTTGGTTTAAACAGAATAATGAACGCCTGTCCCTATGACAGCAGAGCCTTTTTAAATTTTCCAAAGTTCTGAGTGTCTTCAGTGAATCTTATGTTGGACTGATTGTTTTTTTTCTCAGGACAGCAGTACCATTGACACAGGACACCCAAGGAATCCAGTGGTCTCTGTCTGTTGGTCGGAGCACGCAGGGAGGGGCCCATCTCTCTCTGACATGCTGCCTTGGCAGTGGACCGTCTATGCCATTTCATAAGGGCCACTCATTCGCTGATCTAACAAATGTTTGGGGAGTGTTGACCCTGCACTGAACACGCCTCACGCCAAGTGGCCCATCACGCCCAGAACAGACCCCTGTTCTTGTGCAGCCTGTGCTCGATAAACAAGCAGGCATGGACCAGCGTGTCACATACTCATCAGTGTGTTGATGAAAGTCAAGCAAAATAAAGAGTAGGACGAAAGGGAAGGGGCTGAGAAAGGCCTTTCTGGGGAAGTGACATTTAGCAGAGCCCAGGAGGAAGCCGGGAGGGGGGAGCTGGGTGAATAGGAGGCAAACTGGGTGTTGGACTAAGGGCATTGCAAGACCAGGGCTTAGAGGCCAGGACGTTCAGCCTATTTGTGAGGTAGGGGTGAGGCAAGCCTGGCTGGAGCATGCAGAGGTGGGAGACCAGGAGGCAGTGGGAGGGTGGGGGAGACGAGGTCAGACATAGTCAGAGCCACGAAATGTAGGGAGCATGCGGCCGTGGAGAGATCTGGAGTTCACTTTCAGGGTTGGGAGGGCAAAGTCACTGCTGATCTGATGGGATCCATGCCTGAAGGGTCACTGACTTCTGCGCACGGCGTCCCTGTGGAACAGAAGTGAGCAAGCACGGCTGTGGTTGGACAGGATGGGAGAGAGGGGCCAGGACACCGGCAGACATGGGGCCATTCTGATGGCTTTTCAGACAGGACTTGCAAGGGATGGGGTGTGGGATCAGAGAGAGAGAGAGAGAGAGAGCCAGGCAGGATTCCAGGTGTTTGACTTGAGCAAGTGGTGAAGTGGAGTCCTCTTGACTGAGCTGGCCCATGCTGGGCGTGGGAGGAGACTGGACAGGAGTGTGGTTACATATGGTTTCATCATCCTGTAGACACTCAAGTGGAATGTTCAGTGGGAATCTGCAAAGTAGACCTCAGGTTGAGAATCAGGGGCATATGGATGGCATCTGAAGCCCTTTGCCTGGGTGAGGGGACCTAAGGAATGGGTGGAGATAAGGAGGGAGATTGAGGCCTGAGCCCTGGGGCCCTGACGCATTAGAGGTCAGCAAGAGAAGAAGGAGCCAGCCAAGGGTAGGAGCGGGGAGTCTGGGCATCAGTGAATGAAGCAGCAGGCTTATCCTGTCATGGGAGCCATCCCAGTCTCCCCCGGGGCCACATCGCTGAGTGGGTACACAGCACATTCTCTTCTCCTTCTTTTAATGGAGAAACTGCCATATCTCAGTGCGTGATGCTGGCTTCCCCTCCTAAAGAAAGAGTTCCTACTCTGGTGTCCTGTGGTGCGTAGATGGAGTCAAGAGCATCTGGAAATGTCCTGAAATTATTGTCAAAGTACCACGTGCAGCATGCACTGATCTGAGTAGACAATGAGCTTCCAACAGACTCTTAAGGCAGAAGTAGAGGATGTTTCCCAGTACTTTCTAAATAATCACGAAGCCGAAGTGATACGTGTTTAGACTTAGGAACTCAGGGAGAGAACAGACCCTTTCACCCAGATTGAAACTGGCAGAAATTTGGCAGAAGTAAAAATGAATAAAGACTCCAAGTACCTTAAAAAATACTCCCACTGGGGAAAGGAAACATGGGCTCCGGAAACAGAGAAATGCACAGGAGCCAATGTGCAAAGGGCACTTTCCACCAAATACCCGTCCCCGTCATTAACTAGTGCTCAGCAACTTGTCGGAAGACGCAAACTACATCACGAGACTTGCAATCAGGTGACATTGTGTGAGCACAGGTGACAGGGCCTTCCTTCCCGAGGAGGTGGTGCTAAGCTGTCTTCTGGACTTGACTTGCATCCTGCTTTATCACCCTCATCAGCATTGGAACTGAAGGGGCAAACTACAGACTTAGGAGTTCTCAGAAACAAAGCCCAATGTGGGTTTTGGATCGTGCACTCATGAATTTAAGGCTGCAAGAGAGACAGGGATGCAGGAGATATTTTTAGAATCGGATTCAACACCGATACGCATTTTCTCATGGAAAGTGCTCCTGATGAAGTCAAGCCCACTTGTATTTGTATTATATTTGCCATGTCAGGGCAGAGAGGACACTTGTAGCTTCTTCTGTATTAAAACTGTACAGATAGTCACAGTGGTTTGGGGTTAGCGGTGCCCATTTCAAAATGGTCTTTTCCATTTCTAGAACATAGGCGGGCTCTCCCACTAGCAGAGCAAAGGGACGCTCAGTCTAGTGCACAAGGAGTAACCAGAAAGTGGATGTTCTCCAGCTATCTTATTTTATTTTTAATCTTTTTTAAGTTTGTCTATTTATTGTTGAGAAAGAGAGAGAGAGAGAGAGCAAGCAGAGGAGGGGCAGAGGGAGAGGGATTCAGAAGATCCAAAGCAGGCTCTGAGCTGTCAGCACAGATCCCAACTCGGGGCTCGAACTCATGAACCGTGAAATCATGACCTGAGCTGAAGTCCGGCCCTTAACCAACTGAGCCACCCAGGCTTCCCTGAGAGGCCTCGTTTTAGAAAAAGTGAGATTGTTTGGGCATAGGAAAGCCTTTACTTCTGGGTGAGAAGGGTATGGTGTTTTGTGAGGCCCACTTGGGTAGGGAGGGAGGGCCGTGGGGAGCACGTACTGCCTGAGCAGCTCAGGGCCGGCTGGCAGCACTGCTCCTCTCCCGGCTGTGTGGGTGCAGACATTCTCCTGAACTTGAATATTTATTTATTTATTATTTATTCAAAATTCAAAAGATTTATTTGAAAAAAATCATCACAGGACAAAGATATCCTTACTCTTCCTTTTCAGAATATTTGAATATTCAGAATCTATACGAAAGGTAGACCAGCAACTCTGATTTCACAGAAAGAACATCAAGGGTTTGTGCGAGAACATAAACTCCCTTTCCCACCTCTCTCGCCCCAAGGCGCGATTCTATCTACTCCTTATTGACACTGACTTGCGCTGAGCTTCTGTCTTCAGTGCTACTTGCACAAAGGAAAGGGCAGGAAATGATTTCCATTTCTAAATGGCTGGGATTAATTAATTAAAGCAACCAAAGTCCTATTGTTACGGCAAAGTTGAGTAAGACTATGAGAGAATGCTACTAATAGCGTTTGTAAATTATCCAAAATGATTTCTTTATTGAGGGGCCCGGAACACCTACGTAGCAAATGTGAGTTGTCTTGGAGTGAACGAGAACTTGGTCATGTTCAATTTACCTCTGGAAGCGTCCCGTTTTGGATGAACTTCGGTTGATCCTTTCATGGAGACTATTGCTTAACAAATATTTGAGGTTCTCTGATTCCATTTCGAATCCTATCAGAGGGTAGGAATTTATATTTAGAAACACGTTCATTGACTGTTTCCCAAGGGATTATGACTTCTTTCAAATAAAATCAGTCTTGGGCTTCCCAGTCTCTGTTTGCAAAGGGCTAGCGATAAACATCTCAAAATAGCCCAAAGAAGTAAGGGATGCGGTGGGTATTGAAATAGACTCAGAATGACTTCATTTTCGCTCCTCTAAATTACAGTGCTGTGCGACGTCCCACAGCCTAGGCGGAAGCTTTGCTGGGATCTCACGTAAGTAAGCCCAGTTTTGAGATCCTGTTCTCTAGTGTGCAGCCATTTCGCAGAACGTTTGAACTTTGTGCTTCTGCCTGACATTTTGCAGATATCATCAGCTGGGCCATAAAAATTATGTTGCAGCGTGGTGGGAAAGGGAAGCCGCCCTTGCAGGTGAGGGTGCGCCTTCCCAGGAGACTTGTGGGAGTGGCTGGGCTTGTGGAAGCCCTCATGTCCTCCTCACCCCACCAGGTTCTGTGTGAGCCCAGGACCGAGCCCTCCCACGGCCCGTGGGGACCTCATCAGATGTGGTGGGAACCGCCCCCCTCCCCCACCGTGCATCACACGAGCATTGGGTACCTGTGTGGTTGGTTGTCGGCACTGGGCTAGCTGCTTTCCCAGGAAAATCCTCCCAGGAACCCGTTACCCCCCTGAGCACCCTGGGGAGCTCACCGTATGCTTTGTCATGTGATGCTTGCACCAAACCTGCAAAGAAGACATTACAGAACCTGTTCTGGGATGAGGGATTTGAGTTTTAGAAAGTTTCGATAATTTCCCCAAAGCCACAAGGCAGCTACTCAGCGGAAAGAGACTTCACACCCAGATCTGCCAGGTTCCCGTTCTGTGCTCTTGTCTCTGTGTCCCTGCATTGGTTATTCGGTCCTTGCAGTGACCCTAGAAGGCAGAACTGTTATAAGTGATAAAATCAGATTTTTAAAAAGTGTTTATTTATTTTCGAGAGAGAGAGAGGGACAGAGTGTGAGCAGGGGAGGGGCAGAGAGAGGGGGAGACACAGAATCTGAAGCAGCTCCAGGCTCTGAGCTGTCAGCACAGAGCCCGACACGGCAATCAAAGCCAGAAAACATGAGACCATGCCCTGCCGCCGAAGTCGGACGCTTAACCGACCGAGCCACCCAGGTGCCCTGATGAATCAGGTTTAAGTGACTTGCTCTGGGCTCTAAAGCTCCTGAGTAACAAGTTCAGAGTTTCCACACAGATCTTGACTCTTACATTCAAGGCCTTCCTGACAGCCTCCTGCCATTAACCGTGACGCTTGCATGGTGTCTTCCAGTAAAAGTAACACAATCACAAACAAACGCACAGGCAAACAAAAACTGTTGCCCATTACGCCCATGCTTGATGCCATTTTTCCTCACAGCATTCCCTCCGATGACTTTAAAAGGAGGTTTCAGTGTAAGAATGTAGTGAAAGAAGCCACTGTCCCGCTCAAAGTTCTGAGGCCTGTTGACATTTCCCCCTTCTGTTTTGAGTTAATCAGAAATTATTTGGGAGAAGTAGACAACAAACTCAGGGTGGAACTCAAAAAGCAGGCCATTCCTATTTCCGTACTGGTAAAACGACATATTAAAAAGAATCCTCCAGCGAACATGGTGCCATTTACGTAGTTATTCTGGCTTTCTGCAAAATTATCTCCTAAAAACAAAGAACTCATCTTTGCCTTGGAGGAAGTACCATATTGTCTGAAGATTTTCCAAATACATGTTGCTTTGCTGGGGGAAAAACCAGTCATTACTCATAGGATGTTTCCCTTTGAAATAAAGGCCAAAGGTCTGAGAAAGTATATGAGGCCCTTCACAGTGGTCACCTCTGGACCCTACAGCATTCTTCCAGGTAGGAGTGATCTCAACTTTACAGCTGAGGAAGCCTGATGCTCAGGGGGGTTAAATAACTTGCCCAGGCGGCATAATAACTTGCCCAAGGCTGCATAACTAATACGTGATGCCTGGAAAACAAATCCGGATGTTGTAGTTCCATGTCAAGGCTGGGGCTCTTAGGACAGTTGGGGGGGGTTCTTCTTGCTCCCTACACCAGGTAGTTTCCATGAACATGACCTAGACCAAGAGGCCAGGCCTGTTTCTATGAGAGGCCAGCCTTGCTTCTGTCTTCTAACGATATAATGCAGGGAATTCTGGTAAGAAACTTCAAAGGCATCAACATGCCACCATCTCTCTGATTTTGGTGTCCCCTCAAAGATATCACTGGTGCCAGGACTGAGAGCTCATGGGTACAACTGAACGTTGCAGTTTGGAGAAAGACCTGTCTTAACTTGTCGACGTCTGCTTCTGGCCACGTGTTTTCAAAATATTATACACGAAAGCCCGCTTGCTTGACAGAGTCATGCCTCTCTGTTTATCCTAAAAAATGCTCACAGAAACTAGGTGGTAGCCATTTGGAGGCTAGATTCTGTATGCTGAGCCAGTCATCAAGGAAGATGAATAATGAACCAGTTTCCAAATTCGGTGTTTGCCTTTGGAAACTCACGTCTTGAATAATTAGTGACAACAATCCCAGGGCCGACGCTCGGTGCTCAGGGGACACGTTCCAGCTCTGCAGTTTTGTGCAGAGATCGCACTTTGCTACAGAACGAGATACTTTAGGCTACACATTTCTGGGCGGCTACAGCGTTGCTCAGGTGCACAAAGTCAGGGCTCCGTCTTTATGAAGTTTTCTGTTGGGTTTCAAATGCCCCGAGCTCTGAATGCGTGTGTGAAAAGCCATTGTCAGGGCCGATTGCACTATAACTAAGTTTGGTTTCTCTTCAGGCACCTTTTTCTTTCTCAGTTGAGTGAGAAGGTACATGGTCTTTGTATTTTTAAAAACATTTTTTTGCGGGCAGGGGGCTGGGGTATGTTCAATGAAACCCCACGATGCCACCCTCAGAGCTACAGAGAGGTGCTACGAGAACACATCACCTGGCGAGAGAAGGGGGAGGAAGGGGAATTGCCAAAGAATCATTCGGATGCTTGTAAGTCACTTCCAGAAATGATCAAAGCCCTGAACGAGGGGCTGGGTGACATTTTGTCAATAGACACACCACGTCCTGAGATGCGGCATCGCATCCCATGGAGGGACAAGTGTTCATACGAGCATTGTTTCATCACGTTTGCCATGTTGCCTTTCATGCCTCCCTCTGCCCGTCGCCCTCCCCACCCACACCCCAACATACCCTGGAAGGCCCCCCGCAAAGCCCAGATGACCCCTGGGCTCCAGGCATTAATTACGTCTGTAGCTGAGGTTCACAACGGGCCGCAATGCTGTCCTTGCGCGATCGGCACATAGACTCAACGGTTTTATTGACTGTCAGAGAACATCGTTGGGTACAGCTGCTGCAGAGGTGCTGGGAGAGGGCGTTTCTCGTCCAGGACAAACACCTATTAAGCAGTCAGCACCAACCCTTCCCTTACAACCTCTGACATCACCCTCAGGGCAAGCAGACACACAACAGCTATTGCTGAATTGTGCATGAAAATTATAGTTTTATTGTCTATACAACTGAAGGTTTGACTCGGACTTTTGCTTCTGTCCGAGCTGTATAAAGAAGCAATTCTTCTCTTAGAACAAATAAGCACAGTACACTATTGTAATCTAAGAAACAGGCACTATTTATGTATTGGAAAGCCTTGCTCTCAATAGGGCTAACGGTCCAATGGCCCATAAGCCACTATTTTAGCAGCTGTAGAAGAGAAAGCTGTAGAAGTCACAAGTAATGAGATGCTAAAAGCAGCAGAGACAGATGATCTGGGCACTAACGGAAGCCTTCCCCCATCCCAGCTGTTCCTGCCTCTAGTTGAGCAAGCACGACTCGTAGGTGGGGACCATGTACTTGATGTTGATGAAGGCATCTCCTCCCCCGCGGCGCTCCAAGACCTCCAGCGTCTCCTGGATCAGGTCGCCGATGTTCTCCCTCTTCTGCTGGCCGTAGTCGATACCGTCTCCGGAGTTAACTGGTTCATGCAAACACACAAAGAGACCCGTTATTCTGCAGCTCCCCCCGCCCCCAAATCCTACACATCGCTCTAGGCATTTTCTCTGCATGCTTGTTAGGAGACGCAAGCATTTAACGTTTTTGTTTTGTTTTGTTTTGTTTTAATAAAAAATTGTGATCTTATAGAGTTTTAGGGGTAGTGAGAGACAAATCTATAAAAATACAAAGTCCCGGATTGGAGCTGATGACAAGCTATCGAAACTAAAGAAATCACAGAATCAACAAAAGTGGGGTAATCACCGCGACACGATGGGTCACAAATCTCAAATTTGACTCTTACAAAGAGTGTTCTCTCAGACCTTGAGTTCTTCAAAGCCACAACGTGGCATATTTCACCCAGGGGGCGCCTGGGTGGCTCAGTTGGTTAAGAGTCTGACTTCAGCTCGGCTCAGGTCATCATCTAACAGTTCATGGGTTCAAGCCCCACATTGGGCTCCGTGCTGACAGCTCAGAAGGCCTGGAGCCTGCTTCTGATTCTGTGTCTCCCTCTCTCTGCCCCTCCTCTGTTCACACTCTGTCTCTGTCTCTCTCAAAAATGAAAAACATTTAAAAAAAACCCCTAAAGTGAGCAGTCTGTGGTCAGGTTAGGGGGTTGGCCCCATGCGGCTTAAATGCATACACTCTGGAAGGAGAGGCTTAGCTCATCCCTGTCTTCGCTGCTGTTGTCACCATCTGCTCCTTCTCCTCCAAATGTCAATGATCCACATGTGTTCACTTACCTGCGATTATTGCCATTGCCTCAGGTGTGGGTGGGCTCGGAGGAAACTGCCTTTCCTGCACTAGATGCTCTCACCTTGCTCACCACTGAACCTTTGGACAATGGCTATTAGTCACCATTTCCCAGGGACTGAGTGTCACTGCCTAGGTGGAGGACTCAGTGCCTGGAGGTCCCGGCCAACGCCAAGCCTTGAAGTGACCCCCGCAGCTACCTCTCAGACTCCACAAGGGAAGGAAATGCCAGCATTGGTCTTATGCAGCCTCAGGGACCCAGATCTGCAAACTCTGCCTCAAACCATTTGGAGGAGAAGTACGTGATCACATGCAGCCTGGCTGCAAAATGACCCAGATGTGTAGAAGTCGGACTAAAATGGAGACCCACTGCTTCAAGGCAGAGTATAGAAATTCCACGGGGTTTTCCCCAATAGTGTCTTTTCTTTTTTAAGTTTATTTATTTATTTTAGAGAGAGAGAGAAAGAGAGAGCAAGTGGGGATGGGGCAGAGAGAAAGAGGAGAGAGAATCCCAAGCGGGCTCTGCACTGTTAGCAGAGAGCCCAATGTGGGGCTTGAACCCACGAACCGTGAGATAATGGCCTGAGCCAAAATCAAGTCAAATGCTCAACCAACTGAGCCCCCACAGGCGGCCCCCAAATAAGGACATGCATTCCTGTCGTACTTTACTCCCAGATTTCCAAGGCGTCAACCACATCTGTTCTCCCAGGTAGCTGAGTGGTACCATGCCTCTGCCGAGCTGCTGACATCACCCCGTGGCGTCTCTGCTGAAGCAGGGTGCAGTCAATGGGCCGTGAGCTCAGGCCACAGCCACTCCAGGTAGCTGCAACCCGAAAATGTACTTCGCCAGATAAAAGTCCTTGTTCTATCCATATTTCAAGGATGGCTCCAAAATGTTGGTCTTGCTCGAATGTGAAACTAATCGAGGGCAAAATGGTATTTCACACTTTCCCCCCAGTTATTCTGGACACTTAAGAAAAGAATGAGCAGTGGTTCAGGCCAGTATTAAAAGTAACAGTCACAATCCCATGTAGCAGAGATAAGCAGTTCTTCTGCTTGCCTTTTCCAGAAACGTTTTAGAGAACTACCGCTGTCTTCGATAGCATAGGGAAAATGAATTGTTTTCCTCATGAGTTTCTCATAGTGAGGTGAAGACAGGAAGAAATAGTACTACTTTTCAGAGACAGAAAGAGATTACCGTCACACAGCTTTAGCGTATATCAATTTTCATAACAAATGACCCTACAACACAAAGCCATTATAATTATGGGGGGGGTTTTCTTGCTCATGATAGAAACCTTTCTATGATCGCACGGTGAGCTTGATCTCAGCTAGTTTGAGGTACAGGGTAGTTGATCATCCAAAATAACCAATTAGCAAAGCATTATTGTGGAACAAACAACAGGTTAGATGTTTGAAAAAAGATTTTCACCCCATTTCTAAAAAGTTTATCTTTTCCTTAAAAGAAATAGGGTGAAAATCTTTTTTTTGGATGATTGTAAATTACCATCTGTTTTGTTTTGCTTTAAGTGCCCTATTCTCACCAGCGTACTTTCCACCGGCATCACGTGTATTTAAAATGGCGAGCTCCAGGTCAGATTCTCGAAGAAACCTGCAATGTGGCTGTTTTGAAATGGAAGCCACACTGCTCACCTGCTTCTCAGCGTGGTTTGCACTAACCCATGGCCTTGTCATCATTCCAGCACACGGAACAGGGGAATGGGTTCCTTCTTGGGCTTTTTTCCGCCCCAGCAATACCCATTCTGCAAGCACCAAAGATACCAACTCCAAGTCACTTTCTGAATAAGCAACTTCTATTGTGTTCTGTTCTTTTTATCATTTGGGTTTCTACACTGCTGAGACACAGAAAAGCTACATAGTTTTGCTCACTCCTACAGTTAAATATTTTTCAAAAAGCAAGAATAGGTCATTATTGAAATAAAGTGCGGCTGTCTCTGTAGCATTCTGGAAGTCAGTGGGAAAAACAGGGTGCGTTAAGCTTTCCATTGTGTGCAGACTTTCCAGCCCCCCCTCTGCCTCCATCAGGAAAATATGTCTGTCCCGTGATCTATTCAGTTCTTGACCTTTAGGCTAATATGCTGACAAAAGGCACCATTTATCCGGGATTAATTCACGTATCTTTGCCATAAGGAATTGGACCGAGGCTGTCACTGCTCGGCCCCGTCACCAGTTATAACTGCCCTGTGCCCCCCACGGTTTGTGCTGTGGGCTTGTCTGTTGTGGGCAAGTGTGGGCTGTGCCACCTTCCCCCTGAGTCTGCCTGTTGCAGAAGCAGGAGTGGTCTCTCAGGAAGGGGCACACACATTCTTCCCCATTCCAATCAGAATCGGGAAACTGAAGTTTTTCCAGAAAGACGCATTCTCTGATATTGATCTCCCTTGTCACCTGTTATCTGTCTCTACCCTTCCCCTCCTGCCCCTTCTTCTGACTCCCTGGTCCTGTCTTCTTTTTGACTTTGTTCCTTAAGATCTATTCTTTACACCTGTAACACATATCAGCGACCTCCACCGCCCCCCAACACACAGTCACACACACAAGCCTCGTTCTTCTCTCTTAATTCAACCCAAAGACCTTCTTGGAAAGTTCCTCCAAGTGGATTGATACCATGTCTTTCCGCGTGGGCGATCCTGACTGCAGGGTCTCTCTTCTCCTCTCACCATGTCAATCTAAAGAAAATTTACTTCTGCGTGCTGGAATGATGACGGGCGTGGGTTAGTGCCAACCACGCTGAGAAGCAGGTGAGCAGCGGCCTTCATTTCAAAACAGCCACGCTGCTGGTTTCTTTGCGAATCTGACCTGGAGCTCGCCATTTTAAATACACGAGATGCTGGTGGAAAGTGCGCTGGTGAGAATAGGCACTTAAAAAAAAAAAACCCAAACAAAACAGATGGTTATTTACAATTGTCAATTCTGATTAGGAAGATGACATTTCCATTTAGGAAGCTCGGAATCTGTTTTATGTCCAGCAGCTGGAAAGATACACTGGTGATGGAAGAGATAATGTTTTATTTATAACCAAACAAATAGGACTATAACAACGGTTTAAGCCACACGGCTTTTCTAGAAGGATACTATGCAAGCAGAGTAGTTTTTCTTCTTGGAGATGGTTTCATGCAGGGACTGCTTGAAAGTTGTGCCTGGTTAGGGACTATTGTAAGTGCATTTATCATTCTGAATGCCGAGATTGCTGATGACAGAGGCAATGTGTGTCATCACACGCATACTTTATTTTCCTATATAACCCTCTTTAAGCTGTCCTTCTCTGGGTCCTCTCTCCGGGCTCCACATTGGTCAGAACTGGGATGTATAGATCCCCGTCTTGCGTCTGGACGGCCGGTGATGAGCTCAGCTCGTGTCTGTGAAGCCACTACCGTCATTACAATAGTAATGTCACCAAGGCCCGTCTTTAAGGGAGGTCACCTGAGACACATCTCCGCCTGATGCAGCTACCTGCCTTGCAGGGGAGGTGGACCGGCAGCACACACACGCCACGTGGGATTTTGATGAAATACTCTCTTTGCATCTTTGTAATTTCTAAACGATGTGGACGCTGCAACCTTTTCCTTTAGCTGACATTATTACAGGAAAAGGAGGGAGAAAAGGCAAGGGAAGCAAAGTCAGGGGAAAAAAAGGGACACTTTTGGTGGCTGGAGCAGGGCCTTCCCCAGCCAGTGCCGAGCTGATGCTGGCAGCGCTGTTTTGTCCCCCTGGCGTGCCTTCGGTCCCCGCCCCGCCAGCAATATCCTGGGGTGATGCCAGGATAGCATCCTGGGGTGATGCTCTAATAGGCACCACAGGGTAACATGGTACAGAGAAAAGGGGGCTTGTGTCTTTGGAGGAGCTTATCCTCCAGCTGGGGTCATCTACGTGATGCCCCTCTTGTCCAATGCCCTGGTCACATGCACCCACCATGGAAGGAAGTTCAGGCTCATGCTCCTTGACCTCATGGAGCCTCCAAGCCACAGGCGTCTCCCTCACCATGAAGGTCGTCACCTGAACCTGTGTCCTGAGAGAACCCTTGTCTGTCAGGCGCCCCAGACACACGGAGAGCGGTGAAAGGACATAGGGACGACCACAGAGGGGCTCAAGCACACTGAAGTTCAATTCTGGAGTTTTCGGACTCTGACGTTCTTTTGGCAAATACTCTTAAATGTGTCGCTACTCCTACATGAACGGTAATACGCAAAGGAGTTATTTGGAAGAGAGAGCACTATTTAAGGCATGAGAAGAATGAAACAATGCTTATTCCACATACATGAAGCAGTACTTATGTGATACTAACAGGTGACATAATTTATAAAAATCAACCTGTGCTCTCTGGTCGTGACTTAAGAAAATTAACAGGCACTGTTTCAAGAAGAGAAATGTTTCTGTGAGTTTGGGGGCATCTCCTGGCTGACGCAGCAGGCTCGCCCCCTGAGGGAAGAGTGGGACCCTATGGGCAGAAGTGCCTTCATCCTGAAACTGTCCACCGTGTGGGTGCTTTTCAAAGCCAGGGACCCAGACACCCTGAAAGGAAGCACTTGCTTGAGGAACTCAGCTAAAAACTACCTGAGTGGATCGGGAAAGGAGGAGGGGGGATTCAAGTGATGTCCAGACTCTGATCTTACGATGTTAACTCCCCACGCTCTCCAACAACAGTGTTCACACTGCCCCTTCGTTGGCCAAGAGCACTTTAAATAACTGTAGAAATCAGCAAATTTCTCAGACAAAAAGACGATTAACTTGATGGAACAACATTCACTGCAGCCGTTGGCAGCACCAGACAGTGAGCCAGGCAGACCGATGCTCTCAGCGCACCTAAGGCTAAATTACAGTCATAAAAGCAGGGGTTTGAAATAAATTGCTACTGACGCATCGTGGTTTGGCTACGCCCTTCTCTGGCCATTCGTGTGTGCGGTCCCATGTGTTGTCAAGCGTGGCCACTTTGCAGACATGGTATTTGAACGTGAATCCAGGCCAAGTCCAGCCCAAAGCTGTTCTCAGTATGAGAGCACCCATTGATACAAAGCAACTTGCAGAGAGCACATTTGTTACACCATCTCCCCAGGTGAAATGGCTGGCGAGCTTAGTGTGAAGCAAGAGCTCTGGTCCCACGGCGTTTGCCCACAGTAAGTGAAATAAAAAAAATGCTAAAAGGAGAAACCGAATCATTTCTTTCTGGATCAGAAAATGCACTTATTAGCTTCTTGAATGCTGAGCTAGAATATTTCCAGAGCTCTAAAGACTATCGTAAGGAACCTTACCTGTCAGGACCTGTAGCCTGGGATGGCTTTGGTCATTGCCCAGACTGGGTTCCAGTGATGTCATGGCTATGGAGAAGGTGAGCCCTCAGGGTCTGGGCTCCGGTCTTGACAGGTGTGCACAGGTAGAACCTACTGCAAATATTATTATTGTAAGATGTCTCTTGACAACACTGAACCATCACAGATTTTCCGTTGGATGATTCTGAACAAATTTTTCCCTTGGGTTTAGCGGATTTAACAATTACGAGAATGTGATGACCCAAACAGTAATTCCTTGGGCACACTTACTGGTATTTAAGCAGATGTCAGCTTTAGTAGAATAAAACTAACAGTTTCCAAAAAGAGATGCATTAAAAAGACAACTCTTATCATTAAAAAGGTATCCCATGATATTTATGAAATGGTTTAGAAGGTATAGTTCCTGAGTTTGCCTCTTTAATATAAGAGAAGAAAGAAAAGAGAAACAAAAGATATGTTTTGTTTTATTTTATTAAGAAGATTTTAATTTCCAGACCCAGTTTAAATTGTCAACATTTGTTGTGCCAGGAATATGTTTATTTGAGGTTAGCTTGGACCCAAGGTACTTAATAGAAACAGTTGCCTATTTTGGAATAGAAGGGCTTTCTCCCCTAAAGTTTGGAAAAGTATAGTGGGAACCATTGTGAATTCTAGTCTGATCATTTTTGGAGTTGAGAGAATGGAGAAGAATAAAGTGAAGGGGGAAGGAAAACCCTATAACTCAATTTAGTTTTGTACCCTAGGAGAAGGACCTTTTGGGGGAGATGCTGTGAGGTTATCTGCTTTTAGAATTCTAAAGCAATGCTTCTTTTGTTTTCTTTCTCAGCTTTGCTATAGTGCTTTGAGAAGACTGATCTTTTGTTTCCTGACCATAACATATGCCACCCCATTCGGAATTTCGGGTGTTTCCATGTTTCACCCAAGCTTAAGCACCATTTCTTTGACTGACTTCATGTTTTCTTGGAAAGTGATGGATTTCAACATACCCTTAAATATGACTGTACAATGGATATTTCCAAAGTCTTCACTCATCGGGGGTGTGAATTGGAGTTGCAATGCTTTTGCAACCAATAACCTATAATGACCATAGCATTTGGCATGCTGGAGATGCCCAAGGGCTTAAATACTTCAAATCTTCTCAGATCTTGTTGACATTAATGAAATTCACAAGATTTCTTTCCTCTGAAGATAAAAGCTTTGAAGCAAGGCCTCAATTCCCAGCTTGAAGTCTTTCTCTCTTCCTCTCTTCTTGACACAGGAACTGGGTGACTAAAGCGAGAGGCTACTGAGACATCACAGTTTCAAAAGCTCTAGAAAGGGTTTTCATCCTCTGAATGGGGGGCACCAATTACTCCTGAAATTGAAGATATCATGGATCTTGGCCTGACTGTCGATTAAATTTCAAAATTTTCCTTCAGAGAGACAATGAAAACTTCTAAACAATTTCCATTTCCCAGCTGCAAATTAGATTTATTTCCCTAAATGACATTAGAATGCACTGGTATACTAAAAATAACATTGGATGTCAAGGCAAATGACTTGCAGGATAGTTTTAAACGACTTCAATAACTTCCTAGATGCCTTCTGATATCTCTGAATCTCAGTTACCTACCCCGTACAAAGAAGGTATTGAACTTTGGGTGATCTCTGGTTCCTACCTTCCTAACATTACATTTTATAATATCACAATATAACTTTGGAACACACTTTTGGAAATGATGGTTCTTCAAGAGATGAATTGTATTTCGATGGAAAAGGTGGTCCTAAAGCACATGCATCTTTCTTCAAAGTAAGTCATAAATCTCATAAGCGTTGAATTCAGCTTTCAAATCAAGTTCTAAGAAAACCTACAAGAAGCAATGGTTACATAATTCTAATGAAGGAGGAAAACACTGTCAAAAACTCAAAGTACTTGTTGACACACTGTGAAAAGTTATTCCATTCTGCCATTTCAATAAGTTGATATTGACTTTGACTTCTTACAATAAAGATCAAATGTTTGGGCTGATGTGTTAAATATAGTCGATTGAGAGTGATTTGGCCAAGAGTACAAAAAGCGAGTTAAGTTTATCTTTGATTAATGACTACTTTAACCTGGAAGTCATACTGAAAAAAATGGAAGGGTTGACCAATGTATCCTTATACAGAATTATAACAACAGATTCGGTGGCCATTGAATTAAATTGGATTCAAGTGTTTGAAGTGAAAGTGTATCTTTTTTTTTCTTGTTGGCCAACTCGATTCGATGACCAGACTTCTTCTAAAAAGGAGAATTCCAAGTCCAGCCCTGTCCGAAATCAATTCCGCACTGGCCTAGCGCAGGGTGGCCTAATAATAATAATAACAACAGCAACACTCACAGAATGTCACTTAAAACAATGAATGGCCCCAGGAGCTAGCTACTTCCTGGCTCCCCTCCAAAGAGGAGCAAACCCCGCTTAGGGAGGTAAAGTAAGTCAACAGAACAGCACAAACGGTAAGTGATACTGAAAAAGAGAAGTATGGCAGGTGTCTGCCCAAGGGCAACAAGAAGGATGATAGGGAGATCCAGAAAGAGAGGTGTAAGCATCCCATCTCAACATAGGTGGTGTTCAAGGTAGCAGAAACTCTGCCTTTCTAACTGGGAGAAGTTCAAGCCCGTAAAGGAGGAATGCCATGGGAGAGAGGGTCTAAGGGAATAAGTATCTGTGAGGGGAGATATTTGACTTGTGCAACCAATCAATTCGTGTTTCACAGGGCAGCAAACTGCTCATCTAAGCTTCCTTTTTATGACGTGGACTATTATGCTACCTTTACTTCATCATAAGTGCTTGAAATAATGACATCCTTTACAGAGATGTGCAGAAAGACGAAAATCAGGGATGACTGATTTCAAGGACTTTTTTTTTCAGTGCCACACAATACATGAGGAATAGGGGGAAATTCTAGGATTAATTTCACATTCCACACTTCCATCTTTAGGAGCATTTACGGTTTACCGGTTTCCCCCGCTCTCTGAAAGTAAAGCATCTCTAAGAAACCTTTTGTAAGTGAAGAACTATTTGCCTTTAAGGTATATGGGAGAATTTTTGAGTCTTCCCAGACCCCCAAAAGAACCTCTCTTGGGTTTTTCTGATACCTTAGGCTACATCTTGCTAACGGAGGCTGGAAATACATCGAGGTAAAGCACAGATGCTCACACAGCTCAAAGCTCTGGTGGGCGGCTTGATGCTGAGTGCAGTTCCTGGGGAAAGAGCCTGGTGGCGCCCCTCTGGCTTCTGAGGGTGTGTGCTGAGTGCTATTTTTTTGATTTTGCCCTTTTTTCATAAAAGCGAAGATCCTCGTCAGATTTCTTTTAGCTAACAAAGATAGGCACTAAGATAGGAAATGGTAGGGCTTTAATGTGCACAGGACAGAAAAGCAGCCTGAGAGCCACACTATCCAGAGTGTCAATGTTACCTGTGGAGGGATATCTGGTCTAGTCAGACCAGAGGTGCTAGGAAGACCTGTAAACCGCAGGATGTAGGAAGAGGGTGAGAAGGGAAAAAGTGGGAGTCTTCTAGAAAACTTTCTACATTCTTACAAACAAAAGAGCCAACTCAAAGCCACAGATGTTGGGGGCGTTATGGATCAAAGTCCAAGGTTCCCATCTTCCGTGAAGGCTAAGGGTTTCCAGTGTTCCTTCAGGACACTGTTTCATATGATTCTTGAATAGCCCCTGGTGGGGTCTAATGCTGTGTGGAAGCCCCCAAATGGCCCCCACGAGGTGAGTGCTGACTTCATTAGTCTCACAAGCCCTGAGTCTGGGCTCAGTTGTGTATTGTCTTTGATTCCTCCCTTTGCTTTATTCAGTTTGCTCTGTGTAGTGCCTGGTGGGTCTTTGCAATATCCCAGGATGCTCTGGGTTGGTGCTAGTCGTCTATTCCGCCTTTCCATGTTCATGTCCTCCTCTTCCTCCTTTACCTTGCAGATTAACTTTCCTAATCGCTTTCTCTCCTGGTCACAATCTCATTCTTGGCTCCTTCTTACCAAGACTTCCTGTTCCACTCAGACCGGATTTCTTCCTAACCCCAGCACGTGCAGTTTCCACGCATGTCTTTGAAACTCCCTATAGCACGATGCTCCCCTCTTCTTCTTGGTACGTCTGACCTTACTTTTCTTCAAGGCTAGTTGTGGACTTACTTCCTCTGTGAAGTTGACTCCAGAGTCATCTTTTCCCTCTTTTGAAATCCTAGGGAAATAGCCAGCTATCCATCCACCTTCTTTATTTCCATGTCACTCTGGAATCCTTAGGAAGTGATTCACGTTCACTTAGTTTTCCTACATTTTACCACCTCTTGAAGGGCAGGATCAAACTACTTCATCAGTATAAACTTCATTCATTGGCCTCAAATGCAAATTGAACATTTGTACAAGGAATGAGTGAGTGAATAAATTACTACTTTGTGGGTTTACTGAAGCCAGATATAATATAAGCACATTCAGTTCTAAATAAATTATATGTTAAATGTAGTTCTATTTGCCTACTGCCTATTCTTTATTTGTTATTTATATGCTTGTAAGTTCCTATCCATGGAAATAGCATTTATGTGAATCTGGACAAGCTTGATCAAATGTGGTTAAGTGCAAGGAGGCTCTTTATAGTTAGATAGCCTCATCTCGTTCCCAAAGTCGTCCTAGATTTAAAGTGGGGTTTACCTGGATCACCCTTAACTTTGAGAAAACTTTTTTTAAAATAAAAAATCTGATTATCCCATTCACTTTATTAGCAACGTTTATTTCACGATGAAGAGAATGCCAACTCCTTATAGTGTTTTCATTTAATATCTAAATTTTGTTTAATACTATTTTTTCCACATGGTAATTCCACATGGTAATTTTCAGCCCGCTCTAGAGATGACCAAATATATGATTTTAATTGGAAAGGAAATAGGGATTGCTGCTTTCCGGAGTGGGGCAAACCTATTGGAAATAATTCTACTACTTTTAGACTGATACTGAAAATCTTTATAAATGTACGCAAATGACAGCTATTGTTACAGTTTTCTATCAGCAGATAACTTTAATGATAGAATCCATTTTCAGCTCTATTTTTTTGTAATTGAGGCACAAAAATGAAAAGAGAAATCTCAGATTTCTAACAAATGTTATCAGCAAATGCAGTAAGTTATGGGGAGCTACATTTTCCAAATTACCTTGGTTAGAACTTTCATCTACATAATGAACTCACATCTCAAGCCTACGTAGGTCCACACTGGCGATCACCATCATAACGAAGTTTGGTTAAATCGTTTTAGATGAATAGCTTTATAAAGAGCATGGATCTGCAAAGTAGAAGGCCTTTTACTGTTTCTACTGCAGAAAATAATTAAGTAGATAAACTCACTAATCGTACTTACAATGAAAACACATGTTGATCAGATGTTTCCCCACTCGTCTGGAATTTATCTGAGCTTGCTTAAACTATCTACTCTTTGAAAATTCTAAAATGAATGATTGGGTGCAAAATTCAAGTAGATTTCTAAGCCATTAGCTGGAAATTTTACAGAGTGGGAGCCTTTCTCATCAGATGAGCTTGATTAATGTAAAGATAATATGTTAAATGAACAAATCAGAGAAATCAGCTGGGCTGAAGGGACTTAAGTGCTGTAGAAGTGACAGAGTTAAAACCTTCAAGCCTTTTACGGCTGTCTCAGTTTAAAATAACCTTGCAATATTGTCCAAAGCTCTGACTATCAACTTTTATCAGCTCCTACACACTGGTGAGTTAAATACGGCAAGAGACATCCACTTTGCCACTAAGCGTGTTGTTGCAGAATCTAATCTGAAAATACTAGACCTTGCCTAACAAAATTCTTACAAAGGTCCAAGTCTTTGCTAAAGTCCTATCGAAGTTTTGGACACACAGTTAAAAAAAAAAGGTATCTAAATTGTGGGGAAAAATGAAAATGTGGCCATTTAATCTGGTATAGCAGCAAAATCAGGCTTGCATGAGAAGTGAAATGAAAGCTTGTTGGAAATGCTGATAGGCGAAATATGCCAATTTTTGATATTTTTGAATAAAGAAATACTGATTTGCCTGAGTTACATTTTTATCGTTTGAGATTCTTCAGTTTAGTCTATACAATTGATTTTCCTCTGAATCGGGATTTTAAGAGGAGGTGAGTAGAAGAAGGCAGTGAGAAATAAAACAATAAAATCCCCAAGGGGTTGAGGCCAGTGGACAATGAAATGCACACAGGTTTGTTGAACACAAACGACTTTGCATCCCGGCTCCCTGGGACTCTCAGCCTGTTACTGAGTCTCTGATTGGAACAAGGTGTCATACTTCCCTGTAAGGACACGTGCAAGGATACAATGAGAGGACGGATGTTAGGTCTTATGGATTTAACAAGCTGTTGATAGATTTCAATAATTATTGAACCAGGATTCAATTTCAGCCACTAGCATGTCAGTTTCCCTGCTCCCGGATAACAGTGGATTGTCCGTAATTTAACTCTTTTCTGGGGTAGGGACAGGCCACAGAACAGGACGGTGTTAGGTTTTCATCTTTTATAAAATGGGTTGACTTTCCAACCTCGGAAGAGGAGCAGACCTGAGTTGCTGTGTCTTCAAGTCACGCAGAGCACATCGTTACTGTCACCTGGACTCACCATGAATGCAGAGCCCCAGGGTCGGAGGGCAGGGGTCTTATTCAGGTGTAGTTTGTCGTTCTGGTCGAGACGGTTCCCCAGACCCTGCGTGCATCTCCATCAAGATACTTTATAAGCAAACTATGGCTTACGCTTACACTCCACAGTTTCCACAGCTTCCGAAGCTCGGTTGTCCCCCAGGCACCGTTCAATGTGCTGGAGCATATTGAGCGAGTTGGGGAAAGAGTGCAAATGGCGCTTAGCCTTGACTCTGAGCGTTCGTGGCCCTGCTCATTTCTCTTTTGCTTCAACAAAGTCCTGAGTTTTCTAATTTCAGAAGCACAGCTTGTGATTAGCCTGTTGCCGAGATTGCTGGCTGACTGTGTGAGATGCAATCTTAGTAAACCGACAGGAAAAAGCAGATCTTGTCTTTGAATGAAAACCTGATACTTGTGCCTCGAGCTACAATTAGGTCATAATTATGTAGCGTTACTATGGGAGTTAATATTTGCATAATAATGTATATTTGGGTTTCCTTAGTTTGTGTTCTGAGGTATTAGTGGACGCTTAATACATACTAACAACAGTGTGTTACATTCCCATTTTATATCGAGCGAGTAGCTGGAGAGAGGGGGATGGAGAAGGTGTCCTTGCCTATTACCGGCCACACAGAGAACGCTATACTGAAGAAGAGACTGTGAAACCGAAGGAAGAATTGACACATTGTTTAGGCTCATGTCCTAGCCCTGCAGGAAGGACACTGACCTTGGGCTTTAGGAAACTTGCTCTCCTGTTTCTTATTAGAGCTAAAATCCGCCCATCTAGCACCTTCACTGCATGGGTTGCTCTTTTGACCAAACATTTTTTAAAAAGCCCTCTCTCCTCTTCTAGATTCTTCAGAGCATGACCTGGGTCCCTTGGGAGGGTGGTTGGACCTCATGGCTCCTGTCCCTGGCCAGGCTCCCAAAACTGACCTTTGCGAAGTAGACGAGGAACTTCTGAGCAAACTGGGACAAATGTCCTGGCAAACAGGCACACATGTGTACCCTGTGTTCCAGATGATTCCTGCTACATCAGGCTTGCACAGGGAAGGACCTCTGGGAGACCGAGGAGATGTGGACCAAGGGTTCAACTGACTTCTTGACTTCCTTTATTCCGGGGTCCTCCTACCGGGGAAGTATTATCCGTCACCATCCAAGGCCTCAATGAATTTAGTTTCAGTCTCCAGGAAATACTATCTATTAAGGAACATTGCCCCTCTACCTCTTCTGTGGACAAGGCCTATGTTCTCAGACTTAAAGATCAGCCATGAGATGGTAAGTCCTTGTATCTGGGCTGTTTATATTTTTATAGAGACATTTGGCTCAAAGACGCAGCTTCAGGGGCACCTGAGTGGCTCAGTCGGTTAAGCGTCCGTCTTGGGCTCAGGTCATGATCTCACAGTTGTGGGTTTGAGCCCCGCGTCGGGCTCTGTACTGACAGCTCAGAGCCTGGAACCTGCTTGGGATTCTGTGTCTCCCTCTCCCTCTGCCCCTCCCCTGCTCATGTTCTCTGTCTCTCTCTCAAAACTAAATAAACATTACAAAAAATTAAATGTTTAAAGAAGTGGCTTCAGTGGTGGGGATTTCAAGAGTCAAGGGGGTCTAGCATAGGCCAGGCAACCCTCGTGGCCTCTGGGAAGACACCAAATCCATAGCCTGCCCTGCTTCCCCATAGGCTGGCCTCTGCTGCAGGGGGACCGGTAAGTGACTACCGCAGGCATGTCTACACTGGGGCTGTGGGAGGGAGCTGCGGGGGCGGCTGGAGCACCCACGGTGGGAGAGGGCGGCAGCCTGTCGGAGGTGGAGCGGAGGCCCCTTGCCTCCCAGCGCAGCCCGCCAGGTGCTCACCGCTGTTTCCACTGCTCAGAGCCCTGTTTGCATACCGGCTTCTGGTCTGATAGCCTCAGGACTGAGACAGTCAGTCCACAGAGGACATCAGGAACCGGGTCCTAATATAAACTCAGAGGACGTCTTCCAACTTCTGTGATTTCAAGAAGATCCAGTGTGTAGTATCGTAGCAGGTGCAGAGGAGTGAGCGAGCTTGGGAAACACAGCAGCCCACATTCTGGGGGAAGAGGCGCAAGGTGTGTGGATAAACTGACGCGGCCAAGGGGCATTTCAGAGAGTGAGGAGTTGGAGCAAGGAATGAAAATGGGTGATGTGGCAGAGAGGGATAGGACCACGCTGGGCAGGGGACCAGGAGCATTTCTGGAGAAAATTAAGTTTAGGTCGAGACCTGAATGCTGGGAAGAGGCTGGTTTGTAACAAGCAGCCGGGGAGGGACGCGGCGTGCCCAAGAACACGTGCAGGAAAGGCCTTGAGGTTGGAAGAAATTGTCACCAGAGAGCAGGATCCCACGAAGTTATGACGTTCATCCTTTTCACTATCGATACACGCCATACAGAATTGTAACTTTTAGGGACTAACAGCCACGGAGTTGGAGGAGTGTAAATTACAAAGGCAATCTAGTTAGGGAGTTAGGGACATGGAGTCTACCTCCCGATCCTCACAAATTTTGATAATAATGTAATAAATGTCTTTGTGTGCACAGTCTTTTTTTAAATTTTCCTTATTGCCTTGAACCAATTCTCAGAAGCGATGTTACTCCTTCAAAGACTGCAAACATTTTGTAGCTATTGGTGTGAATATATATTCTATATATACATACATATAGATGTATATATATATATTCTATATATACATATAGATGTACGTATGTATATTACCATATCGGTTTTCAGAAAGGTCATGCCAGCTTATAATGTTACCAGCAACATATGAGTTTACCTGTTTATCGTAGCATTCGGTGCTATAACTAAAATTCTGTTGGCTAATTCACGATAAGTGAAATGTTACTTGAAGGTTACTTTAGTTAGCATTTTCCTAATTACTAAGAAGGGTTAACTTTTTTTTTTTTGCTATATGGGGTTAATTTTTTTTCTTATGAGAATGACTTGTTCTTATCTTTAGCCTATTTATCTACTGGGTAGTTTTTATAAGAGAAACAAAGTATCATAACATCCTGGGAAGCTAGGGAGTGGCAAGATCTCTCCAGTTAGATTTCAGGGCACAAGATTCTGGGATGGGTTTCTTTTTCGCTGACTCAAGAGGCACTGTATCAGGGGGCGGCAGGGTGGCTTGAAGAAATTGCTGTTACTTCTAAAGATGCCCCTAGGCAGTAGGACCCTGGGAATTGAAAGAATCTGAGGGATTGTGGAGGCAATCTGTGGATTTTGGAGGAAATCGCATAATCAATAAATTACTTAGAGTAATTGATTATCACTTCCAGAAAGAGGAACATTTATAATGATTAGACTTCTAAAAAGCCTTCTTTGCAACCTTTCCTTATGATTTTCCGTCCACTGAGCCAGCCATCTACCCATTAATTTGCTTCCTAGGTCAGCCTCCGAAGGGCCATGCTCAGTTACTAACGAGGCTGTTAGTAACTGTCTGGTTACTGTCTGGTCCGGCCCTCGTTTGCGATGTGTCTTAAATCAAGACTTCGAGGTTACCTCCGAACTGGACTATTTACAAACGAGGCCGTACAGAACATCACTGTTATTTTGGAAACTGAAGTCTCCTATTTATCTTCAGGCGATGGACAGTGCAGACGGGTGCAACATGAGTGTCCTTATGAAAACCATGCCAATAACCTTAACCCTGACCTCTGGCTGGAGATGCATTTCAGTGAGTGCACTAACATCTCTTTCAGGCATAAATAAGCACAGTTGTGTCCATTTTGTTTTGAGGTCTGATGATGAACCTGCCCGTCCTCTTTAGTGAGTAATGGGAAAAGAAGGTCTTTACATATTCTTATTTCAACATTATAAAGGATTTTGAATAGCACGGGTCTATTGCGAGGCCAGACTGAAAACTGACAAGCCATTCAATGAGGTCAGGTAAACATAATTATTTGGACAGACACATCGGGACGTATGACTTTTCCCACCTCCTCTCATGTAGTTACAGCCTGTTATGAGATATAACGTTACAAATTAAGAGAAAGCAAACTGTTTACAGAAATCAGTGTGAAGCATTTAAAGTTGTTTTTCTCAGATTGAAAAGCTACTGGCAAGTGTAATGAGTGCCCTTTCTGGAAGACCACGGTGAAATACAATGCATGAAATACATTGCAGGGCGGAATATCGTCACTCACTGCTCTAGCCATCGTTCTGGTAGTCAGTCTGTCAGGAAATCATTGATTAATCCTATAAAAAACTACATAACTAGGACCCCAGACATTATGGATCTAAAAAGACAGATGGTAAATAAATCTACATGAAATTCTAAATTCCTTTTACTTCTTTACAAGTGCTTTGGAATTATTCTATGAAATTAATAATGTACAAACTATGAGTCGCCAAGATTAGTAAAAATTAAATGCAAGTACAGATATGGTTGTCAGAAAATTTACCACAAAATCAAAAAATTTCTACCTGACCCTTTAAAATATTTCTTTCGTTTCCAAATTTTCTCCAGTGGTTCTCTTTTTTATTGAGCTGCCATTTAACATTTGAGGAATATTGACAAATGAACTTTACTGACTAATTAGAAATGTAAATTTTGTTTTTAGTCATTTTCCTTGCTTCTCCAGAAAAATAACTTGTTTAACGATACCATCCTCACTAAGTCTGAGATTTTTTTCCCTCTATGATATGCTTTTTAAACTGTTCTATACAAATATTTCCGTAGGGGAAACAATATTATGATGACATAATTTGTTTTACTCCCATGCAATTTCATATAAACATACATAAAACAGTATTATAGCAGATCATCTTGTTTATATGAGATTAAATTCTCACTAATATATTTTTAATGTTTTATGAAAAATATTTTAATACAAAGAAGTACAATTTCCTCATCTATTTTACTACAATTGCATGTTTTTGTTTTAGATCATTTTCATTAAAATACCAAGTTTCCTAACCAAAAAAAATCATTTATTTCTTAAGGAAATAATTGGGTCTGCTCTGTTATTGCTATTGGAGGTATCAGGCTAGGTGGTATCTTGGCAAAAATGAAATCTAGGTTGGAATTAAAAGACAGAAAAGTGCTAGAAGATATTACTAGACTATGAGACTATATACAGGTGTGGCTTATACTATTATTTTCTTTTCAGTTATCTCTCTCATATTCCTTATTGATGGTGAAAAATGTGATTTTCTAGATCCTTATTTAATTTTCAAAAAGGATTAACACTTTCGTTAAAAACCTTAAAACACAGCAAGCCTGTATTATTTCTATATCTGGACCTAATGTGCGTTAATACATGTGCATGTAATTGGAGTATTTGTGCTTTCTCTAATAATCGTGCAGACTTCATTATGTAATCGTGTCTTATTGTTATATCATCTTCTTAATCCCCCAATTCTCTATATGGAGGATAAAACATTTTCGTTATAAATCTTTCTGATCTCACGGACCTCGTAGATGGGTAATAACTGAAATTTCCAAAAAATTATACTCCCATTATTCCTGAGGTAACAATCAACTGTTAAGTACAGAGCTACATGAGGCAGAAGGCTGCATTGTCTTGGTCAGACCATTGCCTTGGATCATTCCAGAAATGAAAGGCCTAATTCCATTGTTGTGCTTTGTTGCCCTTTGCAAAGCTTGATAGGTTACCAGCACAGAGACCTGGGCTGGCTTTGGGCCTGTGGATTTTCCGGACCTCAGAGGTAACTTTGTGCCCACACCCTCGTTCGCCCTGCTGCATGTTTACACATGTGTGTGTGATGCCAGAAACAAGGAATCAAGGCCCTTCCATTTGATCGTTAGAGCCAGAATCAGTAGTTCATTAACGATCATGTTCCTGGCCCAGAGCGTCATTAAAATCTCCAAAGAACAGCATGGTTCATAAGATTTTTGAGAAACTTTACTTGCTGTTACACCTTTCATATCAACAATAAAGGGCAGTAATGGAAAATATTTTCTAGTAACTCGAATAATTCATTGATACAGTGGGAAGACGTTTAATAAATATGATCACTATGTTTGATTTATACATTAGGGTCAATCTGTATCTCTTTCTATCTTTGAAAAAAATCCTTGCAAGGATGTGAGATTGCATTCTTATTTCAGCGAGACCTGGTCAGAAGGTAATATCCCTAAGAGTGAACTCAAAAGGCATGGAGAAAGATCTCTTTAGAGAACTGGAAGAAAGAGGATTTTGAATTAATCTGGTGTAGATTCCTCAATATTATTGAAGAATATTAATACAACTGGTTAAGGAATAGAGGCATCTTTGAATCTGCACTATCAAAAACAAACATTGGCCGGATGACAAGTTAACTATAACGTTTCTTCCTTCGTTCTGAATACCTTATGCTTTATTTTAGTGAAAATTTGGTTCCATGAAAAATGTTAGACATTGGATTATGTCACCAAAAGAATTTGGACTTGCCACCTGTGAGAGAGGAGTGACTCAGGCCCGTCCTATGCGCCACATTCTCTAGGTTGTCACGCTGGCTACCCTTCCCTGTCTGGTACGGCCACACCCAGTCTCTTGTGACCTGACCCCAAATTTGCATTACTGCTGCAATAGCTTCTCCACCGCTCTCCCCTGCCTCCTTCCTATTCCTTCAAACTCATCCTTTACCACCACCAAAGTAAGACTTTGTCTTGCATTCCTCCACTGGTGAAAACCTTTGGAAATTTATCATTATCTGCAGGATACATTTCCGCTCCCCTGGCCTGGCATTAAGCTCCTTTTAATGGGCTTGGGGCCAACACTCACTTTCCAGTACTCTCCCATGAGAACATTAGGGCCCCAAATGACAATTGTTATCCCCAGCCAGGAGCAAGGGGCTTTCCACCTTCTCATTTCTCCTTGTGCCATTCCTACAGCTGTATTCCCTTCCCACCCCTGCTTACTGAAATCTGTAAAGTTCATTGGGCAATAAAGACTTTCCTGATCACAAAAAATCAGAAGACACACGTCTTTCTTTTTAAGCATTTACACAAGTGCGTATACTTTTTATACAATACTCATCACCAACTACCTATTTTAGAGCTAATGTGAAAATGTCTCAGTAACAAGAATTAAGCTCCTTGAAGACGGAAACTGTCTTTGAATGCTCTATGTTGTCTCTCTTAATACAGTAAGTGTTGAGGAATCATTTGTTGAAGAAATGAATTTGAAGTAGTAATATTGTTACAGGATGGAAGGGGTCTGACCCTCACCCCCTCGCTGCACCACTATCACTGGGGATCATTGGGACGCCAGATACAGGGCAGGGTCACAGCTGGCAAGCAGAGGGGTCCTCTGGAGGTGGGGCAGAAGTCTGGGACTCAAGACCCAGGGCGAAGCCACCAGAACTGAGGGCAGGAACATAAGGGATTTGAATGAAATGGTCAGTCATGTCCTCCAAGAAAGGAAGTCAGTGTTAGGATTTGTAGGAGAAACAGTGTCCTTCAGAATCCTAGATCAGGGAGGGGGTGGGTGTGGAAGAGACAGATCAGAGGAGGCCCTAGGAATGCGGCCACACCCAGCAAAGTCCCAGCCTCACCCTGACCTTGGACTTCACGTCAAGCTCATGCAGATCTGACTTCATGTAATGCGGTGTCCTTTGTAAATGGCCCTGTGTGAATGGGCCCCTGTTGAGGGCTCCCCCTGGAGAGCCATGACATAATAATAAAAACAATGCTGATGTTTGTTGAGTGTTTCCTATTGCCAGGTGCTGTGCTGTGCTTAAATGTATTAATTCATCTCACCTTTGCAGCATGAGGCTAGGCGCTATTACTGGCATCCTCATTTAGAGTTTGGGCAGGCTAGTGTTAGAGAAAGAAGCGAGGTTTGGAGCTCGGCCTGCTGGGAAGAGAGNGGCTTTGGAGTTTGGACACTGATGTGCATTTTTGGTCCATTGGAAAATTGTTTCCTATAAAATAGGTTCTGGGTAAAACCCGACCCCACCAAGCCAGTCCCTCAGTGGTTGCTCAGGGTGAGTGTGAATTAAGCGAATTCAGCTTTGGCATGGAGTGGGGATTAGCAATGATTTGTGGGAAACGGGTAGCCCAAAGAAAGCTGAGAGGCAGCGTGGCAAAGGCTGCGAGCTTTGGCTGCCTGCACCCTCCCAGAGTCCACCCCACCCACCAGGCGCGGGAGCTGGATGAGCGAATCACTAGACTCTGCCATCCTTCATTTCTTCTGGGCAGAATGGGGATCACAGGAGCTCCCTTTGGGGAGCAGCATGGGGTTAGGTGGGAACACATCCCTGCTGCATGTGGCACATGTGTTTCTCAGCTCACGTCTTCCTGTGGTTGTTGCTGGCCTTTAGACTGGGGTCAGTCTGGAGCTATTCGAACCACATTGCGGAACCAGATCAATTATTAGTCTTTCTCAGCTTTCACTGAATTCCATTGCAAATACAATCCTAAGTACTTAAAAAATTAAAAGGGTTTAAGAAGAAATATTGAGGAAGTCAGTGGAAAAGTGTAAAAACGAAGAGTTATTTACAAAAGAGACACTGATACAAGACTAATACGAGAAATGCAATGACTCTTACAATCCGTGACATCATGCGGTAAAGTGCTTTGGAAATACTTAGGAAAAGGAATCCCATAAAGAAAGGCATCTTTTAACTGATTTGGTCCTCATGCATCTGAGGCCGTATCAGGAAAAATCGGTAAATTAACACAAACGATATTAAAACACAGGCAAGTCCTGTGGTCCACAGCAGCGCTCAACACGTTGCTTGGCCCTTGATGGAGCCCAGCATCAGCACGCGTGGGGTGAGTATCAGCAGAGGCAATTCCAAGGACCACCTTCCACCCCCATCTGAATGTCCGAGTCCAACACTGCAACGGCACACGGCTGACCTTGACGCCCGCCCTCCCTGAGGGAGGACTGTTTTTATCACTTGGTCCCAACTTTGCTGGTCACCTTCTCCTGGTCTTCACGGTGGCAATTCACAGCTAATTGCATTAATGAAGAGAAGCCACCGGGTAAGTCACCCGAAAGACCGTACGGTCCTGAATGTGCTCGTATTTTCGCCAGAAGGCACCTGATGATTTTTACCACAAGCGTACCCACAGCACCACAGTCATTTTAGATATGGTTAGATGTTGTATAAAACTGCTTTATGTTCTCTGTATTTTGGGGAGATAATTGAGGAAAGTCGTTCACAAGTGTTTGGTGGTATAGATGAGTCATTATTTTGTGATAAAAAAGTTCTCTATGCATTAAGATGTTCCTCAGATAACCAAGAACTACTTTTATGTTCAAATTCCAGGTAAAGTGCTGCCTAAAATGATTCAACATTATAAATCTGGCAACAAGAAATTCTTCTTCTTATTATTTTTTTTTAGTTCCTACTCAAGGACATGATGATAATGGCCAAATTCTTTTACATTCATTTTAGATTTCAAATGTTGGATAATGTTAATAACAGCCATTAGTTATGCAGTTTCTTCTGTGGTGTGCACTTTATAGACACTGAATCAGTGTCCATAAATTACAGTCCCACACAATAGGTCTTATCCTCACTTCACAGATGGAGAAACTGAGGCTGAGAAACTGGACGTGATTAGTCCAGCATCATAGAGCTGTCTGGGCTCAGAGCTGCACCTGAGCTCAGGCTGTGGGCTCTTATCACTCCAATGCTTTGCCTTTACTGCCTTGGCCACAGAATACCATGCACACAGAGCCCGAGGGAAGAAAGGGACTTCTTTGCCACAGCCAAGTGCATAGCTCCTGTGACTGAATACTCCACAGCCTTCTGAAGGTAAATCGGATGACACTTTCAACACTATTATATATAATATATGTTACACATGATAATACATTATAATTGTGTATATATTTTATACTAATAATTAATAATTACATACACGCATTTGTATATATTATGTATATATAATATTTATTTATACACACTATATTTATGTATAAATATTTATTTATATATTTAAATGCTTATTTATATTATATATTATATAATATANGGGCTCTGTGCTGACAGCTCAGAGCCTGGAACCTGCTTTGGATTCTGTGTGTGTCTCTCTCTCTGCCCCTCCCCCACTCATACTCTCTCTCAAAAAGAAACATATAAGAAAGAAAGAAAGAAAGAAAGAAAGAAAGAAAGAAAGAAAGAAGCCCAAGAAGCTCTGTGATATTCTACAACCAGGCCTTATCACTAGCTGAAAGCTGAATATCTTTTTCTAAAATACAGACCCTAAAAAGATGATTCAGAATAAATGTTATCTGAAGAGTGTCTAAATTCTGCAGAGAAAGAGAAAAGAAAGAACGAAACGGGAAGGCTAGCCTCTCAAAAATCATTACCTTAATTTCTAAGAAAACAACAAGGCAAAAGAAATAGAGTTCCACTGTGGTGTGTTTTGAAAGTCTTCCATAACCTTCCAAGCCACGCCCAGCGTGTGAGTTTCCACCTCTATGCAGAACTAGGAACCAAATGGTACTTGGGTTACCGAGTTCAGTTAATCTCCGTAAACATGTGAAAAATAATTTCATATGCCCAGCCAAAACAAAATAAAATAAAATAGAACAAAACAAAAAGCCCTCTGTTCTTTGCCCCCACACTTGAATTGCACATGTTCAAAGAGCATCTGTGTAAATTGTCAAGGTTTGGGGTGTTCCTTTGGGTGACTGTAGAAGGGAAAGTCAGAATGTAGAAGAAACAAGAAAGAAATGTGGGACCATGGGCTTGTCAGAGCTGGTTTGGGTGTGAGGCTCTCTCTGTCAGAGGGCCTGAGGGCTATAACCCAGCCACTGCCCTTGCATGAGGCCTCTGGGGCCAGTGAGGCGTGGGGTTTCCGCACTGCTCTGCTGCGGGGGGCGGGGGGAGCCCAGAAGCTCTCTGGGCTGCAGGCTGGGAAACTGGCTTTCGGCTCCGTTTGCTGGGGGAGGGGTCCCTCTCCCTTTTGTAAGCACAAGGAGGATCGATCAGGTTTTTAAAATGTTGACTAGACTTTGTGAAATGAAAGGCGAGAGCAGGCTGTCTTTTCTAAGCTACACGGAACACCAAAAACGAATGTGAACTCGATGTTTGCCCACAAATTCCTTTCCTCAGGGCTCTTGATTTTGTAGCCTTCTATCCCCCGGAAAAAGTGCTTTCATCCCACAGGGCCACCAACCAATAAACAGAGACTTTTCAAAGTTAGATGTGAACTGTTATGTGTTACCTGTGCTTCAGAAAAAGATACAGGATCAGATGGTCTTTAAGGGAATACATGTACATACACACATACACATATGTACACATGCAGCTGCGTACAGACACATATACATGTTTATATATTTTTAAAGGTACCCATTTGGAAAATTTTTTCCTCAGAGGAACATTTTTTGATGGGAAGGGGGTGAGACAATATGGAATTCAGTGAGGAACATGTTTAGGCAGATGACCAAGGCTCGTATTAAGAACTTAGTGTTGAGTTTATCACGAGTTTACCAGTTATTCAGAAGATGATCTTTGACAACCATCTATTTTTTACAGTGGAAATTATAATTGTATTCTGATCTTGAAACTCAATTGCCAATTTTTGACTAAGTTAAAGTTTTTAACACTTTAAAAGGGCTTCATCATTGTAGCACGGTCTTCTAGAAATGTTTTTGTGAAACTAGCTTGAGAGCCTGTAATTTCGTCTTTGTTTCTGCCGCTCTGATATTCTTCAAACTATTATTTTATTACTATGTTATTATGTGTAGTAAACATAAATGTCCTGCTTTATGTATCAATAATAAAATATGCATTATTTTCCTAAAAACAGCAATACGTGTGGATATTTCCTGCCAATAAATATTTATGGACAATTCACACCAGTGTTATCATCCATACCAATTGTAACAGATGTGAGTTCATCATTCCGTCTCTAAGATTTTATAAACCACTGAATAATGAACTCCCATCCATTCCAAAGACATGGACTATAAAATAGTACGGATTGTCAGTAAATAGTTATCCTGATGAAATATCCCACTCACCCCTCCACATTCACAGATAGAGATAGATTGTGTTCCAAAATATGCATAATTTTATAGATGGAAGAATAATTTTTAAAAGTGATTTACATGACAGAACCATGGAATACAGCCCTTTCCTCCGATTCAGGAGTGAAATCAGTACAACTAAGCATGTGTGTCAGGGCGTGAGGGAGTGCCGAGCAATTCACTCCTTCCAGAAGCCTGGGTGAATAGGTGGGCTCATTCTGTAGTTGGTGTTGAAATCAACCCAGCGGTGCTTCCGGACCCCCTACTGGGGGCAGTGCCTGGCTGCGGGGTGCTGCCGTCCGCCCACGATGGAGTTATAGCAGTACCATACATGCTTGGACCAAGCACCCTGAAAACTGATCACAGTCTCCACTGTGAGAGTCCCTCCCTCTTCTGAGAGGCGAGGTCTGCTCTCTGCCCCTGCAGAAGTGGGCGTCACTCCTTCTCCATCAGAGTTGCTGCCTTCCTTCCCCTTGGACTTTGCTTCTGCATTAGCTCTCTGGCCTCAGGCTTCACCTTCACCTTCACCCACATCTAGCTAAACATGGCGACCTTGGCTTTTCCAGTCCTGACGTGCAGCAAGAGGAAATCAAAGATAGACTATATTTTCAGCTGGATGTCAGGATTGTGCCAGAAGCTGAGGGTGCTGTGGTTGACGGAAGACCCGGTCCCTGATCTCACAGAGCTTCAGTCCAGCAGGGCAGAGGAACATTAAATAAACATGGACTTCTTGTCATGCTATAGGAACACATGACCTGGAAGCCTGATTCGGCACAGGGGGTCAGGGGAGCTCCCTGAGTTGGGATGCTTCAGGGCAAGCCTGATGGAAGAATAAGGAGGGAAAGGGGAGGCGTTAAAGATTACAAAGAGAAAAGTTTGAGCAAAGGCGCTGAGGTGGAAGAGAGTTGACCTGTACAGATACCGAGATAAGCGTAGCAGACCAGGAGGAAGGGAGTGGGTATTTGAGATGAAGCTGGAGAAGTGAGCGGGAGTCAGGTGATGCTGGAGTCAGGTGACATTGGGTGACACATACAGGGCCACATACAGGGCAGTCATTCACTTTTATAAGGGTACAATAAGATGTAAAGGATGGTTGTAAATAGACAAGTGGCTATTAATTTTATATTTTGGCTGCCGTTTGGACACAGTCTGAGGGGAATCAGCTAGATGGCTATTGTGCTGCCCAGGTGCAGTGTGATCATAGTAGATTGTTCTAGGGTGATAGAGAGATGACGACATACTTTGACAAATACAAAAAAAAGATAGAACGTGGTGTTCAATGTGATAGCGGGTGTGAGGGGGACGTCTGTGTTTCTGGCTTATTCAGGTGGATAGGTGGCAACAGCATTAGCTTCAATAGGGGACATTGAGAGAGGGCAATTTTGAGTTCAAGGGAAGAGCACAGCTCTGCCGGCAGACACAGCACACACAGCATCCTCAGGGAGGCGGGTGGCCCTACATGTTTGGGAACCCAAACGCCATCAGGAGACAGGAAGAGCAATGATATGAGGCCACCTAGGCTACAATACTGTTTTGAGACAAGTTTTACATGATCTAAACTGAGATTTATATATGTTAAGTGTACTTAGCAACTTCATGAGCAATTTTCCAACAACCGCTCATAGCTTCCACCTCTAAGTTCGCCAGAACGCCTGTTCATCATATGCACAGAAGAAATGCATGCCTGTGAGCTTTGCTAGGGTGCAGGGGAGTGATGACAGACTAATAATGTGGCAACTAGTCCCGCCTAGGAGGCAGCTCCTGGTGTGGCCATGGGTCAGCTACGATCTCCTTGAAGAACGGTTTGCTTGTGGATAGGGTGGGGACAGGGACAGGAGAATCCCTAAGTCACTCAGAGCTTCACAGATCTAGAAGTTTATTGGACAGCAACCGTTTAAAAAATGCAACGTGAATCTGTTTATTAAACTCTTTTTCAATTCGTTTTTACTGGGAAAATACAGCACTTATCTACACATCTCCAATATTGTGTTTGTGGCATCATAATGTGAAAAATCTGATGTTCAAAATGCATGACTTTGTTCAGTTTATTTGACCGTGAGTTTCTAATCTTTTGTGACATGTAATTGCTGCTTGTAAATTGGAAGAGCCAATTCCTTCACCAGTTTCCACATCTTTAAGTCAAGGTCTTTTGAGAAATCATCAAGAGTTTAGTGTACATGACTAAAGATTTCAGACACCACAATATGCATCCGTCACCAAACAGAATCATCAAACACTGTTCTTTAAGGTTATTGTTGTTTCTTTAGATTAATACCACACACATTTATGAATGAGTTATAGATTAAAAATACCCCAAATCTGACTTTGATTTTCTTTCAAATGTCATATAACATGACGTTATAATACCATAGAGCAACATATATAACATTCCCAAAGTGAGTTTTGAATTGTACATTCACAAAGGTACCAAATGCCAAGTATTAGCTGTGAAAAACTTTCTGTAATACATTTTATATCAGCTTGGTAAGAGCTTCTTTTATTTGATGATAATCACCAAAATTCACACATTTACACGAAATTTGTGCACTATCAGGTCACTGTATCACCAGATTGAAAACCAGCATTGGAAAGGGCGGAGAGGGGGCAACATGGCGCTCGTGTTTGCCAAGAGAAACTGCTGCTTCCGGTCGCATTTGATGAGTAAGGAGAGTGCAGAAAACTGGATGGTCTGAGTCTTCTCATAGTAAAGCTCTGTAAGTGCGTTTTCTTTTATAAAAAGGTAAGAAGAATATGTTTGTAGAGAGTAACCAGTAGATAGCATTTGAGTTGAGACTTCTTGACCAATTACTTTGTTTAGATTCTAATTTTTTTAAGCTTGCTTGCTTATTTATTTATTTATTTATTTATTTTGAGAGAGACAGACACAGAGAGAGAGAGAATGCCAGAGGAGCAGAGAGAGGAAGAGAGATAGAATCCCAAGCAGGCTTCTCACTGTCAGCACAGAGCTTAGTGCAGGACTTGAACACACGAACTGTAAGATCATAATCTGAGCCAAAACTAAGAGTTAACCCTTAATGGACTGAGCCACCCAGGCACCCCAGATTTTAACTTTTTGTCTCTAAGAGGGCAATTTTGACCTGATGATGACGTAGAGGGGGCGGTAATGTTTCTTTTCCTTACATGGTGTGAGCCTGTGTGCATATTAACATTAGTATGTGTATCACCTCATAGGCTTTGATTTAAAATCTATGTTAAGGTGGAATTTTTCCTCTATAGCGCCTTTAGTTTAAACATCTTAACATTGTCTGAATGCTTTATTCAGCGACGAAAAGAAAACTGGACTGTTTTCTCTCCAAGGGATCCAATCAAGAAATTTCTCAAGGGGAGACCAGCCAGAGTATTCAAATTAATGCTTTTATTGCTGATAATTATATCTATAATAATTTTGAAACATTCTTGTCTACTTTTTGTGAACATGACACTCATCTGATTGTATCGTGAATGTTTAAGGTATCTTATTTTAATAAGAAAAGAGAGAATGTTGTCCATATATTGGTTAAAATTAATTGAATTTGGAATGTGTGCTGAAATCGAGTAGGCCTTATTTCTTTTCCTGTACTGTTAAACTCCTAGACCAAAAGGTTAGCTCAGTGTAGCCTGACTCACATACACAGCATATGTCGATCACATATCATTATCCTATGAATACTGTATTTTGCTTAGAATTGGCTGTTATTGAATATAAGCTATTTCCATTTGATCTTCAAAATGACAAATTTGAAGATTCATTTTCTAGAGAGCCTCCTATAGATTTATATTTCTGAAATTAGATGAAATTAAATGGGCACTGTCTAGATTTCATACACAGGGAAAAAACTGATTTAACTTGATTTTTAGCTAGTGCTAGTTTTCAGCCTTTGTGCTAGAGTTTTTTGATTTCCCCCGACTTTCCATCTATTTTGTATACTTGCAAACTTACACTTTCTAAGAAACGGCTTCAAACATGTGGGCCACTCGCACCCCCCCATGCCCCATCCCATCCAAACCCCTGTGATCATTGTGTGGGATGTACAACTTGATGCGGCAGTGGGCCCTGTATGGTGAGCAGGACAGGCCGCGGGCGGATGGCCTCCTAGATTGTTGAGGAAGCAGGGAAATGAATTCTTCCCAGATAACATGCTAAAGCAGGAACACTCTAGTTTTGTGGAATAGACCCTATTCTCTCACAGGAAGATCTTCCAAGTGACTGGAAAGTCGAATTCTCATCAAAGAGCAAAGCTGGCACAGCATGGCACTCTGGGAAAAGGCACAGGAAGGAGCCCTTGCTGGGAAAGAACACTGACACATGGCCAGACACGGAGTCTCCGAACGTGCCAAGAGTGACAAAAGTTCGAACATTACAACTTAATTAACAAAAAATTATAGATTGACAAGGAAGCAATCACAACTATGGGAAGAGCCCCTAGAGCGAACCTACAAAATCTCAGGGGACAGACAGGAAGGCCACCAGAGGAAATGAAAAGTGAATTGGGGGAACTCAGGAAAGAAGTAAGAGAAAAAAATTCATAGAAAGGAAGATCAAATTGAAAGGGGCACAGGAAGAACACTCCTACAGAAAACATGATAAAATAGAGAATAGAAAGGAGAAAACTTGAGCAAAATCAAAGTGAAATAGGGGACTTTTTTTTGATGTTTATTAATTTTTGAGGGAGAGAGCCGGAACAGGGGAGGAGCAGAGAGGGAGACAGAGAATCTGAAGCAGGCTTTACACTCAGCAAAGAGCCTGATGCAGGGCTTGAACTCACAAACCACGAGACCATGACCTGAGCTGAAGTCAGTCACTTAACTGACTGAGTCACCGAGACGCCCCTGAAATAAGGAATTTAAAATGAAGAGAGATGAAATGAAAGAGAGAGAGAGAGAGAGAAGACAGGGATAGAGATTTTTTAAGCACGCATAATTGGAGCTCTTGAAGAAGAGAAGTAACTGGAACAGAACAAATATTAAAAATCTTAATTCAAGAAACCATTATTAACCTAAAGGAGGACTTGCTCCCATATTTTGGAAGAGCACACGGTGCATCAGCAAAGTTGACCAGTAGGTGTATAACCTATCCTCTCTATCGTGGGGATGAGGGTATGTGTATGGGTGGAGAAAGAGAAAGCAATGACCAAATCTCCTTGTAAACATACTCTGAACCACCTCAAAGTTTTATTAAGGGAAACATAGTGGGGAAGATGCCAATTATTGGTCTATAAAATGGAGGTGTTTCATGATCAGAAGTAATACTCTCCACACATTCCTTGGGGACCTACCTCAAATGTTGTCTAGTAGAGTGTGCATCCTGACATGTCCAGGGAAGATGTTGGGTGCTTTCCAGACAGTCTGATTTCATGCTTTCCCTGTGTCTTGAAGTTACTTGTAGGTTCTGAATTATTAATAAAGAGGCAAGATCTATGATTCTTGTGAGCCTGATTTGAAGATCTGACCCTGTGTATTACCTCCCCAATACATAGCCTGTGCTACAGAGTTTCAAATACAGAGAAAAATCATTGGATAAGCAGACAAAAGGACCGAGTCACTTATAAGTTGGAAAACTCATGTTTGTCTCAGATTTCTCAAGGTCAGTGGACAGTAGAGACCTATCTCTCCAAACTCAAGAAAATAAAATTCATCAGCGATTTTAGACTGAGTCAAACTAGTCTTCAAGTACGAAGGCTAAAGACAACCAGGTTTGAAAATGTGATGTTAGTGGGGCGCCTGGGTGGCTCAGTCAGTTAAGCATCTGCCTTTGGCTCAAATCATGATCTCATGGTTTGTGAGTTCGAGCCCCACGTCAGGCTCTGTGCTGACAGCTCGGATTCTGTGTCTCCCTCTCTCTCTCTGCCCCTCTCCCCCTCATGATCTGTCTGCCTCTCAAAAATAAATAAACATTAAAAAAATGTGATGTTAGAGAACTCTGTTTCTCTCCTTTTTGAGGAAACTACTAGAGGCCCATCCTCACTTTATCCAGAGATAACAAACATGATCAGCGCTGGGTAGTCAGTAGATTCAACTGAAGAACTAAGACTAAAACGATGTGGGAATTGGGGTGGCAAAACAGAATATACATATTAAATAGGCTCTGACCATGTAGAAATGATACAACTAGCAGAGAAAAAGAAGAGGGAAAGGAGACAGGAAGTGGAGCTAATTCGCTGATTGTCTCATTTGCTATAGTTGGAGGTTAAAGAGCGTCTTTTGAAGCAGATTCATCAAGCGACAGACAAATAAGTATAGCTAACAGAAACAAAGGTAAATACCAAGTGACTTGATTTTATTTAAGGATTTTAGGTCAAAGAGGAAATACAATCCCAAATCACACAATAGATAGAAGACAGCATAATAAAAATACTGGTTCTCAGAAGTTACAAGAGGCCACTAAAATGCTCAGGAAAAAAATGAGTCACCTTAAATCTTTGTACTAATTAAAAATAAAAAGTTAAAAAAGTATTAAGTTAAGTCAGAAAGTTAGAAAAAGAGCAGCAAAATAAGCTGAATAAAATCTGAAGAAACTTTTTAAAAGAAATTTAGAAGACAAAAATGGCACAGTAACAAAAGAAACCTAAAAGCTGAATTGAATTAAAAGAAACATATGACACTAGTTTGTTCAATTCTATGCAAACAAATGTAAACTCAGCAGAAATTGAAAACATCTAAGAAAATGTAAGTTATCAAAACTGACCCCAGAAGAGAGAGAAAATCTAAAAAGACTTGCTTTCTATGGGAGAAGAATAGAAGGCTCTTAAAAAGCTACTCTCTCCCCAATCAAAAAGGAAAAAAATAAAAAACCTCACTAGGCCCAGACATGAGAATTCCACAAATTCAGTGTATTTTCCGAGTGTAGAGAGAAAAAGAGGTAACTATCAATTTTCTTTTCTGGAAGAAGTATAATATTATACAAAACACAAAAGTTGTAGAGAAAGTGAACAATAGACTAATATCATTTATGGATTTTAAAGCATAAATCTTAAATAAAATAATGGCAAACAGAACCCAGCAGCATTTTAAAAGGTTGGTGCATTATAACCAAATATAGCTTATTTCAGAAATGTAAAGATGATTCATTATTATGAATTCTATTCATGAAGCATTATATTAAAGATTAAGTGAAAAATATTTATGATCATTTCTACAGATGCTGATTAGAAACTGGATGATATACAACAACCATTACTGATAAAAACAGAGAGTGCAATAATTTTCTTTATAAGTTAAAAAATATATATCTGAGTCTGAAAGCCATTATCATACTTAATGGAGATCTGCAATGAGCATTCCCACTATTATTTACCATGTTATAGATTGCCGATGCTATTAGAAAGGAATTATAGGTAAACAATTGGAAAGGGGAAGACATAGTAACCAATGTTTGGAACATACATATTTTATTATCTGGAAAACCTAACAGAATCAACTGAATAAGCAAAAGAATTCAATGCAGTAGTAGGACGGAAAATTAATATACAGACCTTAATAGCTTTTATACAACCTGTATGAGGAAAACTTTAAAACCCTGTAGAAAGACCCATTAGACAGAAACAAATGGAAAGACATACCATATATGGGATTTGGAAACTGAACATCATAATGATGTCAATTCTACTTCAGTTAATTTTTAAATTTAAAGAGATTGCTATAGAAATGGCAATAGGTTGGGGCGCCTGGGTGGTTTAGTCGGTTGAGCGTCCGACTCACTTAGGTCATGATCTCGCAGTTCGTGGGTTTGAGCCCCGCGTCGGGCTCTGTGCTGACTGCCAGCTCAGAGCCTGGAGCCTATTTCAGAGTCTGTGTCTCCCTCTCTCTCTGACCCTCTCCTGTTCATGCTGTCTCTCAGAAATAAATTAAAAAAATAAAATAAAATACACATGCATAAATACAGATGGAATTCTGACACACACAATTTGTTTTCATTTGTATGTAATCAAATACATCTTTTCTTTTAGTGTTCCTTTCTTTGATATTATATTTGCCTGTGCTATATTTTGGCTTTTAAAAAAATTATTTCACTTTACACTTTACTTTTAATTTTTTAAAGTCATCTGTATTTTTAAATTTTAGTGATGGTTTAAAATAGGCCTAATCATTACAATTTCTTCCCCTCCCCCCCCCAATCAGGGAGTTAGTCTGCTAACGTAGCACCTCTCATTGGATGATCTTTTACTTTCTCACTGATTTGGAATGCTGTCTTTTAAAATATTAAGTGATTTTAATATAATTTTAGATTTATTTCTATTACATTGGTCTATCTGTACTATTGTTAGGGCCACAAATTTTAATTACTGTTGTTTTAAAATAGAGCAAACATTCCATTCTTTTCTCTTTTTCTTCTCAATACTTACTTGGTCTTCTAACCCATTTATTCTCCCATGTGAATATTTGAATCCTTTTTTTTTTTAAGATCCATAAAAGTCTCCAATTGGTTCATTAACTTGAGATGGAGCATCTCTATAATATCAAATTATAATAGTTTAGTTCTTGGCTCAAAGCAAAAACTAACTTTCAATAATAAGCCTAAAAAGCACTTACTGGAAAGATATGAAGTAGCTTATAGAATAAAACAAACAAACAAACAAAAAACATGTGAAAAGCGAGATCTCAGAAAGGAGGCAGGAATTGGGGGTGGTCTGGGAATATGGATGGTATGAACTAAGGAGGGCCTTTCCAGAATCCACCATTGGGAATCGCATAACCTCTTCAAGTATTTCCATCTGTCCCTTTTGATCCAGCTTGACTCACATGCTCACCTCTGGGCCAGGCAGGTGGGGGAAGGGCCTCTTGCGGGTCCCACCCTACATAGACTGTTTTATTATTTTTTTAATTCATTTTTTATTTAAAAAAATTTTTAACGTTTTATTTATTTCTGAGAGAGAGAAAGACAATGTGGGCAGGGGAGGGTCAGAGAGAGAGGGAGACACAGAATCCGAAGCAGGCTCTCGATGCTCGAACCCACGAACCGTGAGGTCATGCCCTGGGCCGAAGTCGGATGCTTAACCGACTGAGCCACCCAGGCGCCCCAATATAGACTGTTTGTAATGGCAAGGCTAAAGTCCCCAAAGTTACCAATGCTAGGGGCCAATCCCGAGGACCGTTACTACATGAGCAGTTCCCACCAGGAAGGTATGTCTGTCCATATATTCCAGTCTTCAAAATTCCCAAACGGTTTCTTTCATAGCTGTCCTACAGATTTCTTATTACAGTTACTGCAAGGAGTTACACAGTTTCGGTCGTAGCTCCTTAAAATTGTGAATGAGATCTTTTGAAAACTGTAATCTCCAACTGGCTGTTGCTAGGATCTAGGAAAGACCAGTAAATATTTTAATTTATTTGACCGATGAGAAGGCTGTTACGGAAAGCTGAGTGTGGTCTGAAACAGCAACTAGGAAAACTGGGGCAGCGCACGGCTTCGGTCTGTCTGCCCAGGCTGGGAACACACGTCAAGTTCCACACACAGAAGAAATGCCAAATGTGAGGAGACAGCAGTGGGGTCCAGGGAGTGAAAAACGTAGAGAGAGAGAAATACGACAGTGACCCAAATCAGCCACTTTCCTGCTTTTTAAGGAAGTGTGGATAAAAATAAAGCACAAATGAATATTACATAAAAGCAGGTAAAACCTGCTGTTTTTTTAGGATGAAAGTGGGCAACTCCTGATGTTCTAGCTGATAGAATCATAAAACAATTTAAACAAAATTAAGGACTTGGTTTCAGAAGATATGAACAGCAAACTAAATTAGTACTTTCTTATGGGAAAAAAAGCAAAAATTCCAACTATACTAGAAAGGTGAAGTCATAAATTCTATCAGGTGAGTAAAAGATTTTGACAATTGAGATTTTAAATGCAGATTGTTTGAGTGGAAGATGATCACCTATAATATTTTCATATTTTCTTTTTTAAAATTATGTTTATTTATTTATTTTGAGAGAGAGAGAGAGAGAGAGATTGAGAATCCCAAACAGGATCTGTGCTGTCAGTGCAGAGTTGATGTGGGGCTCGGCCTTAGGAACTGTGAGATCATGACCTGAGCCTAAATCAAGAGTCAGACGTTTAACAGACTGAGCCACCTGGGTGCCCCTTCCGTATTTTCAAAATGTCATGCAGTTTACTTCTGCTTTTCCATTAGATATTGTTCATTTAAAATTAATATGCTGAATTTCATTATGATTCAACTAAGTTTCCTTTCTTTTTAAATTACTTTAATATTTTCCTAAGCAGAATTCTGAAAATACCAACATCTCATCTCTTAGTTATAAACACTTCTTAAGAGTGAAAGTAACTGATCTGAATATTACTTAGCTTTCTTTCCCAGACCTGCCTACCCTGAAAGAGCATGGCGAAATACCAGAAAGTTAGCAATCAGAAGAGGAAAAAGACAGAACACATTAATTTGGAATTAGCAATAATTTATTAGGACTGTGTTGAGATTTGCTTGCTTAGCAAGGCTTTACTCAGAGAGTAAATAATTTAAACATGACACAGGATTTCTATGATATCTTCTAAGAATAAACTATTTTTAAGTACTAAATAGTAATTGAGAAGGTCTGCATATATAAGTAGAATTGATACACAGAAAAACCTGCTTCTTAATCTCATCTTTAAAGCAGGTCCTCTCTAATATCTTAGTAATAAGATTTGAGTTTTGGTAGATACTTCGGAAGAACAAACTATATCTTTCAAATGCGTGAGGATCTAAGCTTTCCATTAATTGCAAATAGATTTTTGTAACGTTGGTGTGAAATATTATGGTCCTGTTGCATATGTAAGTTCATAAAAATCCTCAAAAAAAATTAGGGCTTTGAAGCCAGACACCCTCTATTCTCATAGGTCAGCTCATTTCTTGACCACAGCACTGCTAACGAGCTGGTACATGGTAGGCATTCAATAGCTGTTTGGTAAATAAATGAGCCAAGATAAATCATTTAGTTACAAAAAGACAGAGACTCCTACACTGATGGGTTTGCATGATGCTCTGTGGGCAGAAATGTCCTTTTCTGAGATGGAAATGGATGGGCACCTTACTGAGACAGAAGCCTATGGCTCGTGGAAGGGTGCAGTGGTCATTTGTGGGCACAGGGATGAGCCTGGCGTTCTCGTGGCTGAATACTTCTGCCAACAGAGCATTGCCAAGAGACAGGCCTAGCCTCTGAGGGTAAAAGTCTCAGGAAGAGCGTCGTTCATGGAACAGTATCTCTGGCAGGGACAGCATCCAGAGGACTCCACTGCCTCTTCAAGATGCCCAGTGGGCCACCGCGTGCACATGTCCTTCTGTGCCCTCTGCCTTTCTGACCTTCATGATTGACCTCCAGGTCTCTGTCCAGATTCTGGGCACACAGCCTTAGCTGGAGCCTTAGCCTTAGTCATGTTCTGTTTTAAAGAGCTAAGCCACATAGTGAGGTGCTAACTGTAGATTAAGGCAGAAAGGAGCCGTGTCCTCCTAAAATAGAGTAGCCGGCCGAGAGGGAAACTTCCCCAAATATGTGGCTCTCAGGAGGGGTGGTGGTTCAGAGCTTGAGCCCTGGAACCTGACGTGTGATGCCAGCCTCAGCCTAGCTGGGAGCCTCTGCGAGATGAGGGCCACGGAGGTACTTAATTCATGAGATCGTTTTGAGAATTAAGAGGTAATGCACACAAGGCCCTCTGCAAATTGCTTGCATGGAGTAAGTGATCAGTAAATGTTAGGGAAAAGGCAAGTAGGCTGAGCATGTGAGAGTGGGGAGGTAGCATGTTTTCTTAGATCCGAGACACTCATCCAGCACCGGCCCCTGCCTGGCTTCCTCCTACCCCCCCACCCCCCGGCTTCCTCTATTTCCACCCACTTTTCTGAAAGAGAAGAATGGACCCATTTTCACTTCTCATTCATAAACCTTATAATTGATATTTCTAGCCATCTTGATAACATAGGTAAAAACAATCCACCAGTATGATATACATAAGAGGTTCATTTCATAATGGCTTTAGAATACTTTAATCAAAGACAACTACTAATTCAATTAAACACAAATTACTTTATAGGAATTGGCCTAGTACTATTTTTTTTCCTGAAAAGATAATTAGAAAGTAATGACAGAGTGATTTTAATGCTAAATAATGAAGGATACATAACCAATATTCATTTCGATTTATGGGTCCAATTATTATTTGCAGAAGTGAGCTGTATAATAGTCAAAATATTATGCTATTGATCTTTGATTCAGAATTGAGAAACATTCTATTATGGTAAATATTAATATAAAACTTAGGTTTAAAAAATTTTTTTAATGTTTATTTGCTTTTGAGAGAGAGAGAGCGAGCACAGGGGGAGGGGCAGAGAGAGAGAGGGAGACACAGAATATGAAGCAGGCTCCAGGCTCTGTGCCGTCAGCACAGAGTCTGGATGTGGGGCTTGAACTCACGAACCACAAGATCGTGACCTGAGCTGAAGCCAGACGCTTAACTGATTGAGCCACCCAGGTGCCCCCCCTCTGTTTTTTAATCACTAAAATAAAACACTGGTGGACTAGTTAACCTCAATCACCAACATACCACCTGGGTACTTAGAAAAGCAGCTGTTGTTTTAAAGGCAAGCAGGAAAGTCTGCACAGCTGAAAATACAATTGAGGAATTGTTTTTATTTAGTCTGTACCTAGAATGAAGTTATTTAGAATTTTGTAGGCGGAGCAAGTTGTTAGGTCGATAATAACGATGATGAAAGTGCAAGAGCCGCCAGTGTGTGCTTCTTACACACCCGTGACTGCTCTCAACGGTTTCTATTTATCAAGTCTTTAAATCCTCTCAACAGCCGCATAGCGTAGGAATTCATATCATCATTTCATGCTGTACTTGGATACTGTGCTTCCTCACATTTCTTAAGACTAATAAAAAATACCCACGGGCCCAAACAATGTCCACCTCCAGTGCACTGGGGGAGAGAAGCCGGTCGTCTTCCCGCAGTGCAGAAAGAAAGCCCGTCCCCAAAGGCCCCGCAGGAAACACCTGGGAAAAGTGTGGGGACCAGCTGGGTCCTGTGCAACAGGACAGAGCCTGCGAGAGGGCCAGGGCGAAGCTTCCTCATGCTGATCAGAATGCCCTGAGTCCCTGCCCTTTGTCAGGAAATTAACTCCAACCGCCCCTCATTGTAGTCCATTCATTCATTCATTCATTCACAGCTGCACGCATGCATTCAGTCAGCGAGTATTTCAGAGGATCCTGCTATTTGCGCTGAAGGTACACGGACGTAAGAACTTTTCAGTTTAAAAGCAAATCACCCGTCATAAGCACGTGTCACTCAAAAATTGGAGACTGGAAGCTTCGGTTTACGGCGTCAGATTAGACACCGCCCCTTCTCGGGCAGCGGTCATCACTCCCAGCCCTTGTCACCCCAGGCCTAGATACTTGCAAAAGACTCCTGTTTCCTAACTCCCATTCCTCCCTTCTCCAACCCTTTCCGCACAGCAGGTGGCTTCTCCTCTTGTCAAATTCATGCTTTTAAAAGCCTGCCCCCCCCCCCCCCCCCCCCC
>NW_027528624.1:8056904-8070134 GCF_008692635.1 Crocuta crocuta | reverse complement strand
CCCCCAACTCCCGCCATTTGCCTACAGGTCATCTGTAATTTGTCACCAACCTACTGTTACCCTCTATTTTTTTATGGTTTGCCTTGAATACGCCTTGCAAATTCCTGACCTCAAATGCCCCAAGTGTCCTAGTGGCCAGTTGAGCTCACGTGTCCATGCCCAGCCCAAATCCTGCCCCTGGGCAGCTTTTCCCGACCATCCCCAGGGACCTCTCTGTCTCTCGCTCTTGAACCACTTCAGCCAGCACCGACTGTTTGCGTGGGTCAAGTGCACACTCGGTCGTGTGCAGCCCGCTGGTTTCCTGTATGCACTGGGTGCTCCGGTCTGGGAGACCGTCTCTGGAGGAGAAGGAAACGCCGAGGGAGCAATCTCTGGGCAGAAGTCGGCCTCCCTCCTGGATGCAGACACAAACCTGGACTCTTTGATAGGCATCTCTTTTCACTAAAATCCCGGGGAGGAGAATTTTCAGAGAGAATTTTCTAATGATTTAATTAGAAGTCGAAAAGGTCTGATGTAAAAAGCTGCACGCCCCAGTGATCTAGGTGTGTGTGTTGAGCTCTAGGCAATTCGAGTTTGAATATTGCGCTGCCTGCGACTCTGGGTGTGACTTGGGCACCTTGGGCACATTGTTTTTTTTTCTTTTTATTTATTTCTAGGAGAGAGAGAGAGAGAGAGAGAGCGTGAGCAGGGAAGGGTCAGAGAGAGGGAGTCACAGACTGAAACAGGCTCCAGGCTCTGAGCTGTCAGCACAGAGCCCGACGCGGGGCTCGAACCCACAAACCGCGAGATCATGACCTAAGCGTTGGGCACCTTGTTTCATCCCTTCTTGGTCAGGTCCCTCAACTGTAGAATGGATGGGCTGAGGAACACCCCAGAGGCACGGAGTGGTCAATTCAGATTGCTCTTTTAAACATGGAAAACATGTTTGAAATTGCAAAATATTTCCATTAACAAAAGAGCCACAATAATGGCTGAGTTCGTATTACAAATGAAGTCACAACCCAGCTTTCTCTTACTGTTTAGTTTTGTTTCAAAGAAATGTCAGCTTTCTTATTTATCCATGTTAGCAGTGCCCCTTATCGGAAAATATGTAAATCCATTTAAATTAATTTCCTGTAATACCACACAAAACAATAATCATATTAGTACCATTCATAATGTGCTAATAACATTAACATAATTACATTCAAATACGAAATTGCTAGGTAATAGGCTTTTCATAAACTGTTTCAGTGAGGATGTCGTTTTTAACCTTACTCTGGGTCTTTAGTTCCAGATATTGCCAGAAGAAAATGTGTGCCTAATGTGACAAAGTTTCCCACCTTTTTTATTGACTCTATAGGCAAAACTATCAAAGAGTTTTTGTGGTCCAAATAAGGGTTTGCAGTTCAGAACATGTTTCTGAGTATAACGGAGTTTTCTCTGCAGTGGAGGGTCTGGTCCCCAGTGCAGTGTGTTGGGTATACAGTAGGCTGCAGCAGGGACCTGGTGTTGCTATACTGGTGGCAGGTCTATAAGGGTAGCTCTGGTAAGCTAATGTTTCCCTCTTGGGGAGTGAGGTCGGCCATCCAGTGAGAGTCTCCTTGGCTCATAGACTGTTGCAGAATTCTTCCTGGGCTCCTCGGGGCCTTGGTGCAGCTCCGTGCCAATGCAAGTCATGTGTCTGCAAGATCTCAGAGAGTCCCGGGGCGGGGGAGAGGGGTGGCGAGGGGAGGTAGAGGGAAGGACCTGGCTCCAGTAGCAAAGTTAAAAAGTGGGGCTTTGAGTCTGGCATGTAAATGTATTTGTTTTTCACAATTTGGGGCAAACTTATGCTTTATGCAAGTCAGTGATCCCTTTCTTCCCTGAAAAGAACATGACAAAGACTGCTACAGTACCAGAAACTATTAGGCAAATCTGTCATGAAAATCAGGAAAGGAGAGAAGTAACTGGCATTCATATGGCACCTTCTGAGGGATCTAATTGGACCATAAATCATGTTCACAAACACGTGTCAATTTGTAATATGTTATTAAACCTAAAAAAAAAAAAAGGCCAAGCATGCTGCAACTGCATAGATCAGAGTGATTCCCTTTGATCAGATTCTTATCTTGCTGGATAATTACAAAGCCACTTTGAATTTACACAGAGGTTTTCTTCCTACTGTGCTCAGAGCACAGATGTGTATTACCCACCCCGTTATCCGCCCAGTGACCCTATAAGGCAGGCACAGAACTATATAAACTCTGCCTCTTAACTAAGCTAATTGCACTTTAAAGTATTTTTAGCACTTGAGAACATAAATGATATTCCAGCGAAGGGTTCGTTCCCCTTTCTTCCTCTGGAGATCAGAATGATAGAGTGGAGCTCCAGGGAATATTAAATAATAGGACAGCGTGCAAAACAAACAGCTAAACATCATGGGCTCGGGCCGTTTCCCCAGCACTTTCTGATTTGCACCCCCCCCCCACGTGGTTTAGCACTCAATTCACTTTAGATTGTACAGGATACATTCTATGCATTTGCAGTAACTTCCGCCCCCCACACCGCCATTTTGGAAACATCAGCAATGTACATGTACAATAACGATCACAGAAGCTACGGATTGAATTCAGAGCAGGTAAATAAATAGTGTCAAGTAGGTAGAAGAGGGCCTGGCACAGCACGGGGAGTCCCAAGTCAACATCCCCAGTGGGTCTGAGGACTTGGTACTTCAGAAGCTGAGAACTTTCTTTTGGACCACATTGCCCCTGGTGATGGTGGGAAGCGGGGAAGGTGGGCACCAGGGAGATGAACCAGGATGGAGGGGAGGCGGGAAGGGCAGCTGGGGGCACAGGGGCCAGCAGAGCTGGGACGCAGAAAGTTCTGGTGACAGCCCCAATGCTCCAATGTCAGAGACCTCCTGGGAAGAGGACACCTTCGCTGACTCTTAACAGCTGCTTTTCAGGGACCTGTAACTGCTCTCTGAATGGCGCAGTCTCCATGAGCAGTGCTGTTTTAAGGACTTGCTGATTGACACAGTGACGGATCCATTTCAACGCAGTATTTTAGAGAGGTGAGTTTCCATATTTAAAAAAAAAAAATGAAGGTCCCAGATTCTAGTAGCGTCTACCTTACTCCCAACACACTGAGCATCCTCAGGGGAGAGGGTTCAGTGGGCCAGCATGCCTGTGTCCCCAGAGGGAGTGACCATGAAACAGTTAAGCAGCAAGTATTTTGTAGCAAGTATTTTAAATTCAGCTGCTGGAGTGGGAGAGGAAGTTGGAGACAGGAACGTCTCAGAACAGTGTGTATTTAAATCAGGAGGGGAGAGAATTGTCTTCTATTTCTCAGCCATCCCAGAAAGTATTCTTTTCCTGTCTCAATCCAGGGAAGACCACAGTATCCCACTCCCAGCCCCACAGGACATTTGCATAACACATTTACATTTGAAGGGAGCCCACAGATTGGCAACTCCCAAAGCAGCAGCTAGGCACGGTTTTCTATAATAGCAATTAGGAACAGAAATAGAATAACAATAGCTGTAGAAATACAGTTGCTGAGCTGTGGGCAGATGAAGCAGAAAAATCTCTGCGTTTTAAAGACTAAACTTTGAATGATTGCGGAGTTAGAGACTAACTGGCCTTTGTTCTTTGTAAACTGGCTCTGAAGCCTAGTAGGGACCAGACCAATTTGGACCAATGTAGGAGCTTGAAGGGGGCTCCCTGTGGCAGGAAATGAGGCACAGCCGGATGGCAAGGGACCAGGCCGAGAGCAGGACAGAGCCCAGACCCGGATGGTGCTGGCCGAGGGGTCCGCTGAGGTTCTGGATGATGGCCGGCCGGTGAGGGCGGTACGTGAGTGGCGTGATGGCGCCTGGGGACTGGAGGACGCCACTCGGGACACCAGAAGAGGGAATGAGAGAGGAGACCTACGCGGGAGGGCAGAGCCAGAGTGTAGGCTTGAGGCACAAAGACAAACCCAGGGCTGGGGCTGGTGCGGTCGGCGGTTCTCCCGTGGATGGAGGAAGTACACTCATCAGAAACACAGGCACCCCTCCTTCCAACCTGAAACTCTGCTATATCCCCCAGGCCATGGGACCTCAGCATGAGAGAGCTCCTCAGAGCTTTCTGCTTCTCCTTCCTCCTCCAACTTCACTGGCTCCCACCCCATCCCTCACCCCCTAAGAGCTGCCCTTGAGATGAATGGGAGTCCGACGAAAGGTCTCAGACTGTATGAAGGACCAGCCACGTGGCCCAGTCTGTGTAGGGACGGGCCAGGGCAGACGGGACAAGGGACAGCCTGGACGAGGGGTGACAGGTGAGAAGCGTATTGCACAGGAGAGCTCCTCCGAAGGTTCACAGTGAGGCCATGAGCCTAGGAGGCTGAAGTGATGTCAAATGATCGATAGAACGGAACACATCCGGAAAGTGAGAGGAGATGTCGTCGGTGGGCCTCCCGTAGGGATATGGAGATCACCCGGATCACGAGGACCTGGGATGGAGAGGAAGCCTGTGAGCTGGGTGCTGAAACCAGCATGGCACGGTGGCAGGCTCTGCAGACGGCACAGGGCAGGAGGGTCAGGCCGGAACGTCAAAGGAGCAAGGGGCTCACACAAGCGGGGGGCCGATGGCGGTTGGGAAGTGGCACCCGGGAGCATGGAACTTCCAGAAGAACCTTTTTCAGCCTCTCCGCAGAGAAGATGCTGCTCCTGTAGCCTTTGTTTGTGCTGTAGATGTCACCTCCCCGGGCGGGGACTCAGTGTGGTGCATCGAGAGGGCCCTGAGTCTGCATCAGGACGCGCCAGCTCAGGGTCTGTCTTCAGCTGTCTTGCTCTGTCAGATGACCTTATGCAAGTTCCTAACCTTCTTGGTCAGATTCCTCATTTGTAAAAACGGGCACAGGTTTATGCTGTTGTGCGATAATGTATGTGGAGAAGGCTTTTCCACTGTAAGATGCTATGCAATCTACCAGTTGCCTTAGTTCCCAGGAGACCGGGACTGCGCTGTATTATACCACAGCATTAGGAGTCATTAGAGCCATTTCACAGATACGTTTTTGTACTGATGTTGATACAGAAAGCTATAGTGATTTTTCCAGAAGTGTTCGTAAAAATCATGGGTAGGCAGTCCTCCCCAAGATCCTCTCCCAGGGTGCCACGATCATCAAAATATGGCAGATATGGTATGAGAATATTGAGTTTAAGGAGGTCGTCACCAAAATGAAGCAGCTGCCTAATTTTAACAAGAAACAAAGAAATGCAAAAACGAACACCCTGAAATGTTTCTCTGAGCCAATCTAAAGGACATTTCTGTAAGCGATGTGGCTCAAGGCAAGGATTCAACATGAGAGCATTTTACTCCTACAACAAACGACGTCAGTAGGTTGAATTTAAACAGATAAATGTCTACAAGGCACTTGATAACATTTAGTAATGTTCCTCAAAATATTAAAACATTAGGAATAGAGGCTACCTCTTTACCATGATAAAGTTGTGGAAAATAGGAGCCCATAGTGTGCCTAATGGATAGACAAATTAAATTCTGCTTAAAAATTGGAACAAGGATGGTTTCTTAATAGCTTTCTGAAAACTCTGGTTAATGCAATGAGACATGAAAAAATAAAGAGGTATGATAATGGGAAGAGAGAAAAGATCATTATTTGCACTTAACATAATGGAAAACCAGAATATGCAGAGAGGTCAGCAAAAATAATCAGGTTTAATAAAATGATTCAATAAAATGCTTGATCTGAGATAACCATACCAAAATTAATAGCTTTGCTAATTATCAGCAGCCACCAGCATATGTGATATCCTGATCACAATATCAATCCCTCTCTGCTTGCGAAGAAACCCTTGGGAATGGACCTATTGAGGTGTCTGTAGTTCCTATAAAGAACATTTTTTAAAATATTAAAAATGATAATAAAAGATGACTATACTGACACATTATCAATCAATCATCTATCTATAAACTATATATATCTATACGCACATATGTAGCTGAATGAGAAGATAAAATATTCTCATGCAAATTAATAAGTTCTTTCGTACTAGGAAAAAGGAAAATAGGTTCTTACTAGGAAAAGGAAGAAGGGAAGATTAACTATCAGATATTTAAAAACATAGAGAAAGAGCAATCAAAATGGTTTGATAGCAGTAAAAAAAATATATAGCAATTTAAATCAGTGAGACTGATTAAGTGATCAGAATCAACCTGTTCTATAACGAAGATTTCTACCTTTTACATAACTACTATTTCCACTACTTTGGACCATCTGTCACCTGGATGACCAGTGCGGTCTCCTAACTGGTCTCTGCTTCTGCCCTGACCCTCTTATACATGTCCACACAGCAGCCAGAGTGATCCTTTCAACTGATATCAGATCTTTTCCCTCTTGGGTTCAAAGACTTCCAAAGCCTGCCCATCTGTCCTGGGTTGAATTGTGTCTTCCCAAAAGATAGGTCTAAGTCCTAACCCCAATATCTATGCATGTGGAAATAAGATCTTTAAAGATGTGATCAAATTAAGGATCCAGTTAAAGACCATCCCAGATTTAAATTTGGGCTGGATTTAAATCCAGTGACCAGTGTCCTTAGAAGACAGAGACAAGGAAGTGATACTGAAAGACACACAAGGGGGAGGAAGCCACCTGAAGATGGAGGCAGTGGTTGGGGTGATGAGTCTACAAACCAAGGCGTGCCAAGGATTGGCTTTAACCACCAGAAGCTGGCAGAGAGGCATGGGGCAAAGTCTCCCTCAGAGCCTCCAGAAGGAACCGACATCCCAAAGCTTTTGTTTCAGACTTTTGGCCTCCAAGTCATGGTAATGTGATAGGGCTTCCCCAGGAAACAGATCCACCATCTCACTCAGGGTAACTTTCAATGTCCATACAGGCCGTCTACCTGAACTGCCGACCACCTCACCTCTGATCTCATCTCCTACCACGTCTTTTCTTCACCTGGTCCAGACACCATGGCCTCTGTGAGTAATCTGAACATGCCATGCCTCAGGGCCTTTGTGTTTGCTTTCCCTCAGCTGCAACATGGCTCCCTCATGTGCCCGTGACCCCTTGGCCTTTGTCACGTGTCTCCATCTTGGTGAGGTCTTCCCTGACCTGACTTTAAATTGCACCTAGCCCACCTTGGCTGGAAGTCTCCATTCCCCTTCTTTGTTTGATTTTTCTTCATAGAATTTTTGACTCTCTGATAGATTACATAGTTTGTTGATTTGTCTGTTGTCTCCTCCAACCAGAATTGCTCAGACTTTTCAGCTTGGTGGCTCACTGTTGTGTCTCCAGCAGTCAGAACAGTTCCCGCCACTTGGGTGAGGCCTCTGTGTGTTTGTGAAATGAGTGCAAACAGACCAAGTTATGAGTAGAGATTTAATGCACAGTAAAGCAGGCATTACAGAAGAGTGGGGGTGGATTAACTGATATATGATTTTGAGATATGGCACATTAGAGAAAAATTAATTTAGATCCACATCTTATCCTGTGTATGAAAATAAAATTAAAATCAAATATGTTTAAAAATTCATAGAAAAATTAGCAGAAAGAAGAATAGTACATGAGTCTCTGGAAGGATAATGACTTCGGAAGAATTGAAGCAATTGAGGAAGACACAAAGCTAATAGTGATAGATTCGACCGTTTACAGATTAAAACTTCAGTACAGATTAAAACTTCCAAGTAAAACTTGGAACTTCTCAGTTCCAAGAAGAGTCTGGATGTGTTGTTAACTGGAGAGGATTCTCAGGGGATCAGATTGGTCTGATCTCTGGAGCACCTTGGGTCCGACCTGTTTTTGTGTGTGTTCCTGGGATGGAAGTTGTATTCCTGCCCAGACTCACACCTCCTCTTGTCCTGGAGAACCACGGCATGGCCGGTGGCCAACTCTGAGTGGCTACCACTCATCGCTACCGCCAGAGCATGGAAGGCACCTGGCCTCAGGTCACCTGCCTGCCTGCCTGCTGGGAAACCCTGGCCATACTCTTTGACACCAAGGAGGGCCAGGCCGCTCTCCCCAGTCCTGACCTGTCCTCCAGTATCCAGGCCCCAGCTGCTCTGCCCCCTATAGGCTGTCTTTTCCTGAGCCGTCCCAAGCAATGGTCACAATTCCCCTTGTGTAGCATTTAAAAGCGCAGTCAGGCAAAATACGGTCTTAGGGGAGAGGCGCTATTTTAGTCGGATGTTGCCATGGACGTGGGGTCCTTCACATTCCCTGGTTGATGATGGGTTTAAATCCAGGTTAACTATTAACTTCTCAGTGTGATCGGTTCTTTCTTTTGTGCCGTATAAGCCCTGTTCTGACATGTAATGGAGAACCAGCCTTAGAAAGCCTGCGGTTTGCATAATTAAAGAGTCCAGGAGAAAAGGAAGGCATTAAGATAACAATAGACATCGGGGAAAGAGTGGGGCTGAAGATCCCTGCTGTTCTGTGTCATGCTTAAAGACCCCAGCAGACATCGGGCCCACCCAACTCAGTGACGTAGCTGTAACGGTCTCCCTTCCTAAACACACTGCTGGCCTTTGGGTGGGGACAGGAGGCCGGGGGGGCGGGGGGGAGGTGGCCCTGGCAGAGCTGGGAGTGGTGCGGTGCCACCGCTCCGTGGAGGATTCCAGAGCAGCCTTGTTCTCACTGTCCTTGGATCAATTCAATTACAGTCGCCACTTAATTAACCTGAGGCTGATCGGGAACCCTTATTTACCTGTTCCTGAGAATGACCTTGGGGTGAGCCACCCACACGTCTTAAGCCCCCCTGAGCCTACTCCTAAGAACCTGGACTATGTGCCGACGGGGCAGCTCTGGTCTTGCCTAACAATTGCTTTGTCTATTAATCGTAGCAAAACAACAAATAACAATGGGGCATTTTGTTGGGATTTTTTAAGGGTGGAATGTCAAGTTCTACTTCAATGGGGCTACTTGTCTTGAGCGCCGTGACTTTTCCTAAAATAAGCAGCCCTTTTAGGGTCTTTTCCTACCCTTGCTCCCTCTCCTCAGCTTTCTCTCTTTCAGGTGAACTTCTGGTCATTAACGAGGTTTCAGGGTCTTTTGAGACCAACAGGAAACTCTTCCCAAAGTGGCCTCCTAAGAACCTCGATGTCAGTTTTCAGATTAGAAATATTACATGATGAATGAGATATTTTTTTTTTAATTTGCATTTTTGGTTTACTGAACGGCGATGTTGAAATTGCCGCCTATTAGGGCAGGCTCCGTGCCGAAGCAGAGCCCAGCAAACCGGGGGGCAGGGGACGCGGCTGGCGTTCACTTCGGCCCTGTCACCCACCCCGCCTCGCCTTTCTTTCGCGCCGTCCTCCAGCCACTGCACCCCACCCTGGGGTGCTGTTGCGGGGACTCGGCTCCAGGACCCCTTAGGGTGCTCTCTTCTGCCCCAGCTAGATGTGGCCTGCTGCCTCTGGTCGGGAAGGACATCTCCATGACTACTTCCCTTTGAACAGCAGACCAACTGGGAAATATGTTTCCCCAACGAGCGCTTACCTAATAGCGGAATGTCAGGCTTAGGAAGGCACCTGGCGAGGGAAGATAGTTTTATGCTACTTTAATCTCTTCTAATATTACTCTGGCCCCAATAACATGCATTATATTTTTAAATTTAGAATGGAGTTCAGAGTAATGGGTCAGGAGATAGAGCAAATTAATTCTGGGTCTGATTTTACCACTGCCTCTGTGTGAACTGCGACCAACTGTGTCACTTCTTTGGGCCTCAGTTTCCTCTCCTGTAAAGTAAGAGGGTATGGATAGACCATATTTGGTTACTGTCCTATATCCACAATCCCTTCAGTGATAGACAGACATTTAGACATTTGTTCTGGAACTTTAAAATGCTTTTGGATCCCAACCAATTTGATTTTATTAATATAATTGTTTCTTAGAAATATCACAAAAGCTCATCAAATTTTCATGTTTTCTGATTTCTCTAGAATTTTCTTGCTTTGTGCCTATTTCAATCTGAATAGGTCAAACAACTAATGAAGAAGCAGCACACACAGGCACACACACACACGCTGTACATAATTCTAGCACAATCCACTCCCTCATCATTTCTTTTTTTAAAAGTTTTTTTAAGGTTTTATTTATTTCTAAGAAAGAGAGAGAGCGTGAGAAGGGGAGGGTCAGAAGGAGAGGGAGACACAGAATCCAAAACAGGCTCCAGGCTCTGAGCTAGCTGTCAGCACAGAGCCCGATGTAGGGCTCAAACCCACGAACCATGAGATCATGACCTGAGCTGAAGTCGGACGCTTAACTGACTGAGCCACCCAGGCGCCCCTACTCACTCATATTTCAAGGCTTCCCTGTAATTTTATTTGTGACCCAGGCTTAAAAATATTTTTTTCTATTGAAGTATAATTGACATACAATATTCTATTAGTTTCAAGTATATATCAGAGTGGTTTGATATTTCTATACATTATTAAAGGAAGCCCATGATAAGTCTCGTTACCATCTGTAAGTAGACAAAGTCATTACAGTATCATTGACTCTATTTCCTGTGCTGTACGTTACATCCCCGTGACTTAACTTATTATTGGATGCCTGTACCTCTTAATCCCCTTCACCTGTTTCACCCACCCCTAACCCATCCCTCCTCTGGCAACCAACATTTGTTCCCGGGTATCTGAGAGTTGTTTCTGTTTTGTTCTGTTTGTTCATTTCTTAAATTTTTTGAACCCACATATCAGTGGGATCATACAGTTTTTGTCTTTCTCAGACTTATCTCACCCAGCAGAATGCCCTGTCCATGCATCCATGTTGTCACAAATGACAAGACTGCGTTCTTGCTTATAGCTGAGTAATATCCTATTGTATACGTGTATATACGTGTGTATATATGCACACATATGTACACCACCGTGTCTTCACAGTTGTAAATAATGCTGCAAGGCCCAGAGTGTTACATACATCTCTTCACATTGGTGTCTTCATTTTGTTCAGATAAACACCCTGAAGTGGAATTGCTAGATCGGGTGGCTGGTTTGCTAAGTGACTGCTAAGGATTTAATACGGTCACGGTCACGATGTGCCTTTTGTTTTGTTAAGAGCCAGATCCTTTTCTAATTACCTCTTCTTCTTGTCAACAGGTTAAAAACATCTTTGTGAACACTTCAGGAAAGCAAGGTGAATTGCCCCTCAGGAGATGAACTAGTTGACCGTTGGAAAAATAAAGGATCGTTGACAGTGGCTGAGCCGGAACTTAGGAGCAGAAAGATAGAGGCCTTAAACATTCAGATGCGACCACAAGGCGCCAGTCAGGTCTCTCCAGAAAGGGGGTCCCGTCCTCTTCCACGGGCTCTCTCCTCCGGCTGCCCCAGACTTTCTCTCCTCTGACCCACACTCCTCAGGGTGGGTTCGTGTCACCAAATACCACGTACCCAATCAGAGCCTCACCTCCCCAGGCAGCTCTACCTCTTCTTTCCATTTTATTCTCTGCGGAACGGTTCCCACCCTCTGACATTTCCTGCTCCTCAATTTGGCCCCTTGCTTGTCTCTTTCCTACCATGAGCCTAAACTCCGGGAGGGCAGCGCTTCTGCCTTGTTTGGAGATAGGTGCCTGACACATGTTCGGTAATCAGTACCCTTGTAGACTATTCAAGAATGGATAGAATGCTTGCCAATAACAGTAGAGTATGGCTTGTCTCATGCAAGCAAGGCCTTCATCACGCCTGCAAGTCACTTGTCGCTCTGAGCTCAGGGTCTTGTGAGGCAGGTTAAGAAGACACACCTGGGATCTCTTTGTGGTTTGGAGAAGTAACACAAATTACCGCTATGGTCGTGAGGTTTTCCTAGGAACAGACGCGGCTGTCTTACACCAGGTATAAGCCTTGTTTCACTAACTCTTCCCCCAAATAATAATAGTAACAGTAATCATCGCCGGTATTATTATCATCCCATTTTAAGAAGCACCAAGAAGTTAAGAAATTGATGCAAAGTCGCTAAGGTAGTAAATTAGAAAAACTCCAGCTCAGGTCTCACTGTCTCCCGTACTAATAACTATGATTACAAACCTATTTGTTAAATGATCATGTCTCAGATGTCTTGAAGGTCTGACTACGGCGGTATTTATATTCCTGCTTTTACCGCACATGCCAACAATGAATGGTCACTTGTATTTGGTACCCGTGCTTTTTCTATGGGGGTCCCAAGGGCAGCAATGTAGAATGGACCCATAATGGGGATTATTCACACTTACGCCTTCTAGTGATGACCTCATGGGGGTATTTAGCCAAAGAAGCAGAAGGCTAAGGCGGGAAATTAATATAATCTAAGAAGGTATCCAAGATACTTGTTGAAAGTATCTGAGAACCCGTGGGAAAGACGTGTTTCTTCCATTTAAGCTACTAAAGATTTTGGCCAAATATTGGGAAGCCAGGTTAGGATCCACAAAAACACCAAAACATAGTGATTCACAAGTGATTCATGGATGGTTGCTCACTAAAATATAGAGGATGCAAGAACCTGAAAAGTGCAGGGCTATAGTTTCCGAAGTTCCAAGAAGAGCTTTATTATTGCAGTTCTTTCCTAATATGTGCGATTTTTAAAAGGAGTAAAATGCAGTGCTCGCCTCCAACTAAACGGAGAGGCTGTGTGCGAGGCCCCTGAGCCTTTCCACGGCGCATTCATTCCCAGCCAAGCACCGTTACTGGCAATCAGTGGACAAAAACCCCCCGATTTTTTTCTTCTTGTTTTTCAACCGTTGTGATGCAAGTTCAGTTTTCCGGCACATTTTGGTGCAGCTGCCGAGTAGGCAGTCCGTCTTCCTGCCTCTCTGTTCCTATTTGTCCCAACTCTGGTGTTTCATTAGCTGTCACTTAATCATACATGATGGAGAGACGGATCTGAAACGCAGGGTGACTAGTTTCTGGTGGCAGGTAATGTAACGATTGCAACATGCATTCGTCACCTTGCGGCCCCCTGGAGAAAGCCACCGGTGGTGGTGGTCCCAGAAGATGCGTCCTGGGGGAGGGGGGTCACTGCCATCCACTGTGGTCGAAACTGCCATGGGGAAGGAACGTGTCATCTGACCAGCCCTGTAGGGACGCCTGGCCTCAGACCAGCCAGCCGCCGTCACTTCCCTTTTGAGAGGGACAAAAGAGGTCGGATGGTGGCTTGGCACAAAAGGACTCTCTTGGGCTTCAACAACAGCCTTTTCTGCCTCCAACTCCAGTTGGCACGGAGGAGCCAGCCCAGGGGAGCCCCCCGGAGAAGCCCGCGCGCCCTAACCTGTGCGGGCTCGCCTGGCCCCGAAGCCGC
>NW_027528624.1:7984481-8056794 GCF_008692635.1 Crocuta crocuta | reverse complement strand
CGCAGGGACGGCTGCGGGGCAGCCAAGTCCCCCAGGCCTGGCATTCGGGCCCCCCCACCCCCCAGCCCACCCTGTCCCACGGGGGGCGATAACGTGCTCGGAACCCGGCCTGTGAACCTGGCACGGACCGCAGGCTCCCGAGGCCGGGGGGCCGGGTTCGTTTCTGGCCGCTCAGGGTCCTGCTTCCAAAAGACCGAGGCTCCTTAACCAAAATCCAGTCCTGGCCTCCTCCCGCGTAACCACAACTGAGCACGGTTTCTGCTGGCAATCGTGAGCTAATCAGCTACTAGTTTGGCCCTATGCACACGGAATGAACATAGCAAATGAATATAGCACCATTTCGTGGAAATTGGGAAACTGGACACCTTTTTTTTTTAAAGGGACAATCTCTATTTGAAAGTGCTTTCAGATCTTTTGAAACGATGAGTCAGTTCATTTATGTCACGCTGGGGTGTAAAGAGAAATTTGAGTTTGAGGGCAAGTGCCATTCTACAGGCCAACTTATGATGACCCAGAGATTCGGGGTGAACCCTTGATTCAGTGTACAGGCCACGCTAGACTGTATTAGTTCTCAGACAGGAAGTGTCTGGGGAAAATTGTCTTCTCTTTTATACGTGCGTCTGTCTCTATTATGGCTAAGACAGCACCATAAAGGGAAAATTCAAGTGACTTCCTGGGCTCTGGTCTCTGAGAACAAGGTAGAGGCTTGGTTTTGCATTAAACTGGTAGACTGGCATGTACTTTCTCTAGAAGTGGGTATGCAGGATTATTAGAAAACCTAATAGTTGTAAGATGTCAAGTGGATTTTTGGATTAGATTTGGACTTCAGTCGGAAATTGGGAATTCTGCGGCTTAACAGGCAGGGGAATCAGGGCGTTACCACAGCAGCCGCGCACCATTCAGATAAGCCGTCAGACAACTTACGTTAAGGAGGGTACTTTGCTCCTTGGAATTCTATGTTTACATTGTGAGGAAGTATTTCTACTGATGGCATGTATTAGAATCATCGAGCAATGTGATAGCAAAAAATGTTGGTGGGGGAGGGGGACACAATGGTCTGCAGTAACGGAAAGAACACAAAATATCCTGGAAAGGGGCTGAGCAAACCTGATACAATGAGCTTTTCAGCAAAGGGTGGTCATCTGGCTGTGAACCACAAAAAAATCCTACGAACAATAGCAATTAGCAATGCATTCTTTGATTCCCAGTGACAGCTGAATGAAAAATACAAGGGGATATTTTTCTTGGGGACACATGACTGTGACGGCCCCTCACCCTATCCCGGCAACATTCTAAAGCCTCCCTGCCTGGCACCAAGTACACGCTTCTTGTCATTGTCCCGCTGCCCTTGGCGAAGTCGCGAGGGGTGCTGAGGACGCTGCTTGCCATTCTGTGTCTGGGGGGGCGCATGGTGAGTGTCTTGGAGGCGATTTTGCAGCAACCTTAAAATGGTCTCAGTTTTACCAGGAAGTCTGTTGCTGGAGGGACAGATTCAGTGTCTGTAAATACCAGGATGTGTTTCCACCAGCGCCCAAATCACAGAATCACAGAAGCTTATCCTTCAAAGGATCCTGGTTTTAACATGTATACGAGAAACAATTTCACAGAGAGAAAGTGAGAAACACTTTTTCTTTCTTTTTTTTTTTGAGTGTATCCTTTATTTATTTTTGAGAGAGAGAGAGAGAGAGAGACAGAGAGAGAGAGAGACAGCAGAAGCAGGGGAAGGGCAGAGAGAGAGAGGAAGAGAGAGAGAATCCCAAGCAGGCTCTGTACTGTCAGTGCAGAGCCTGATATGGGGCTCGATCCCATGAACCATGAAATCATGATCTGAACCCAAACCAAGAGGAGGCTGTTTAACCGACTGAACCACCCAGGCATCCCCACTGTGGATGTTTCTCTCTTTCTTTCTTTTTTAAAATCTTTTTTAAATGTTTATTTATTTTTGAGACAGAGAGAGACAGACCACGAGCTGGGGAGGGGCAGAGAGAGGGAGTCACAGAATCCAAAATGGCTCCTGGCTCTGAGCTGTCAGCACAGAACCCGATGCAGGGTGCGAACCCATGGACCATGAGATCATGACCTGGGCCAAAGTCAGACGCTTAACTGACAGAGTCACCCAGGCGCCCCTGTTTCTTAACGACCCATTATGGAGGGGATCCTAGTAGAAATGACCACAGCTTTCACCTGAGGCTCACTGAAGACTTTCCAAAAAATTGCCTTTAAAGTTAGACCCCATTAAGATATTGTCAAAGGAACACTTAATATGACTCTAATTAAATTCTGGTTCTGCTCTGTGTCAACTCCTGAAGGTCACCATAGTTGACCCAATATCTGTAGTGATAATGATTTTGTATTTCACTTTTGAGAAGATAAAGTACATGGCAACTCTTGATATTTCTTAACAGTTTTAGTAATGATAGTTATTTAAACAATATTATAGGTAAGTAAACTAAGACTGAAGATAGACCACAGACCAAGAAGAGAAATGGTATAAAAGGATTTAACAGAAAAAGGTGTCCCAGGAGCAAGCTTTTATGGGGAATAGAAAAATATTTGGAAGAATATTGATAAGAGAAAATAACAAGCATTCTTCCAGGGACATGGCGAATGTAGGATAACACCCTGCCCAGCAGATGGAGGGCTTTCTAGTTGGAGCAGTATAAATACAGGCGTGTTTATATTCTCACCCCACTTCTTTAATGTCAAGTTTTCATTGAATTACTGAAATCACCTTAATTCTTAGCAAGAAACAATGCTGACTATGTTATTAGGTGAATTTTCTAGATGAGAGTCATTTCTAGGTTCCAGTAAGGACACCAGAATACTATATTCTTGGAGCATATTAACTCAGCCCCTTAATGATTCCCCTTCATTGTATTGCATTTTAATTTGGGCCCCTGGCCATTATCAAAGAAACAGCCATTTGAAAAGGACCATTGCATTTGCTTTACAAATATTGCTGCGGACATTGTCCTTTACTGTGTGAAAGCTCCCTAGAGAACTTTCAGTTAGAATTTAATCTTAGGAAAAGTTTGGACTCTTAATGCACAGTGTACTTTCTTACTGTGCTACTTTCTCATGATAATGTTGTAACTGAGCGTCTTCCTTTTTTTTTTTCCCCCAATATATTTTTCTTTGGTGCTAGATTTTTATTTTTGACCTCTCTTGTATATGTTTTTGCTTAAAGCTTTCAAATCCTTTGTGAAAAGAAGTGGAGAAATCAGTATGTATAAATACTGAATGAGTATTTTTATGTAAATGAAGGTTTCTGAACTTAGTCATTCAAAAATCTTTTTTGGGCGCCTTCTGGGAACAGGGGCAACTCTGAACAAGGTGGACTCGCTGTTCTCACGGTGCCGCCATTGTAGTTGGCTGAATCTTACAACTGCTAAGGAAACAGCTGTGTAAATATTCTAGATGTGTGTACTGTAAATATTCTAAATTTCAGACGGTTGTGGATACTATGAAGAAAATAAAGCAGGGTATGGGGATAGCGCGTGTCAGGGCCCATAGGTCTGGGTCCTTCGTTAAGACAGAGTGGTCAGAGAATGGCTCTATGAGAAGGTGGCACTGAAGCAGCAATCTGAATAAAGAGGGGAAGGGAGCCATGTCCAGAACCAAGGTACAAGTGTTGCAGGCAGAAAGGCAGGAGCAAGCTTGGAGCGTGAAGAAATTAAGATGTCTGGTGGAATGGGAGAATGCTGAACAGTGAATGCTGAATCAGAAAGAGAGGAGACAAAGCTAAAGAATTAGGTAAGGGCCAGATGATGTTATGTCTTACGTGCAATGATGAGGACGTTGAAATTTATTCTAAATGTAGTTGGATGTCACTGGAGGCTTTTAAAGCAAAGGAGTAACGCAATTTTGTTTAATTTTGAGAAAGATCATTCTGGCTACTGAAATGAGAATGGATGGTAGTGGGAACAGTGGGACTTCTCAGAAGCTGTCGTAGCGATCCAGGTGAGAGGCTTTGGCGGAAGGACTCAGGAGTCTCCATATTCACCCAGATAATGGAGTAGAATACTGGGTTGTTACCATCTAATTGGAAGTAGGAGGTGAAAGAAATAAAGGCTGCAAGATGACTTTGGTAAGTGGGTGGATGGCGGTCCCATTGACTTAGAATGGGGTGGAAAATGTCCAGGGACAAGTCAAGAGTTGTCTCAAATATGTTCAGTGAGGTGCCTACTGGCCACCCAAAGCAGCTGCTTATTAGGAGGCTGGACTAAGACGTTAGAAGTGAGGAGCAGGGTCAGGTACGGGGCATCGATGCACGGACAGTGTTGAAAGGGGGGAGACTGAGTGAGGTCACCAAGGAATGGATACAAAGGAAGACTAGGAGAGGACAGAGGGTAGAACTCTATTAACCCTCTGATTCATTGTCCTCCCTGATAATGGCTCCTACAGCTCTGCTGACACATGGCTATCCAGACCGATAGAGGGAAGCCTGGCCTGAGTAGATTGTTTTGGAATGAGCAAAGTTGTACTTAACTCGGGTCCTCGTTGATTTATATATACATGTACACACACACACATATATATGTATATATATGTATATATATATTCCTTGATTTATATATATAATATATATTACTGTTTATTTATATAACATATGTATATATATTACTGTTTGTTTATTTATTTTGACAGAGAGCAAGAGAGAGCAAGTTGGGGAGAGGCAAAGAGAGTGAGAGACAGAGAATCCCAAGCAGGTTGCGCACAGAGCCCAACGTGGGGCTCAAACTCACCAACTGAGATCATGACCTGAGCTGAAATCAAGAGTTGGATGCTTAACCGACTGAACCACCCACCCAGGCACCTCTCTCCTTGATTAATATTATAAGTATCCAGTCTGATAATTTGCTAAATTAAATTTGTTTTTTTTAAAAAACTTTTTAATGTTTATTTTTTTGAGAGAGAGAGAGAGAGAGAGAGGGAATGAACTGGGGAGGGGCAGAGAGAGAGGGAGACACAGAATCCAAAGCTGTCAGCCCAGAGCCCGACTCGGGGCTCGAACTCATGACCACAAGATCATGACCTGAGCCAAAGTCGGACGCTTAACCGACGGAGCCACCCAGGTGCCCCAACTAAATTAAATTTATCTTTAGGCTACAATTATAATTCTGATAAAATTGTGTATTTCTGAAAGAGTGATAGTTTACAGTGTAGAATTAAGTTAAAAAGGGCACAATAATCTATGGCTGAATGCATGCGAGGTGTCCTCAAATAAAAACAAAGTATTGTAATCTCTTGTCTTACTTTGTTTTGAATTAGTTTTAATGTATGAAATGCTTGAAATTAATATTATTTGTTGGAGAGTTTAGTCTCGGAAATAGAAACTGACTTAAAGATCTCACTGTCAAAAATGGTGATGGTAGCATGTGGCAGAGAGGGATCTATCTCCCTCACTCACGTAGAGGGCTGTTAGCTTCTGTGTCGCTGAGTTACTAAACACAGAGAGGTAACAGAATGTATTTTCCTCTATTAAAACCTCCGCGGCTTTTTACAGCTCCGCGATTTCTTCGTGGCTGTAATGTTTCCCGACATCAAAATCTCCAGTTCTGGCTCCATTTGTGTTTGGAAAACTTTCATTTTTGCACTGTTCACTTTTACTCTCCCAAAAGATGACATCAAAATGAAGAATTAGTTTGGCAGCTGAATGGGTTGGTACTTTTAGAGGATAGATATTTTGAGAAGCAAAGCAATATTTCACATAGTCTTAAATTAGGTACTTCAAGTCACAATAGTTGGTTGGACTTGTACTTTCCAGGGCTGGATTCAGCCTCCCTGCTCTTGAGCTGATCAGATGGGGCCTTGTGGGATGAAATATAGATAGTATCAAGCATTCTTTCCTAAAACACATAGCACACACAGCAAGGAATTCCTTTTGTAAATGGAAGCACATGACAAAGGCAGTCAGGTCGTTCTTATGATAGAGGGGCTCTTACGTTATTTGTACAACGGCAAGGTGCTGCACTGTATTTTTAATGTCTAAAGTGTGCACATTTTAAGTCCCCTTTGTCCAATATTATAGAATAGTACAGAAAATATTGGATGATTCAGGGATGCATCCTTGGTTGAGCTCATATAGAAAAGTGCCATAAATCAGCTCTATCAGAACTAAACATAACTGGAAAAATTAAGGAAGAGATCTAAGAAAGGAGTCTTCCTTTCAGGAAAACAAAACCAAACCAAAAACGAAGAATAAAAAAACTCTACTGAAAACAATTTGAATGAATAGTATCAAATGAACCTCCCTAACCTGGTCTATAATGTGAAATAAAGGATACATTATAGATGAAGACACTTCAGCCTTGTGTGAAATGCAATCAAACACGCTACTAAAAGCATTCATCTTTGTGAATCACTGAATGAACACACAACGGTGGCTGCAGAAAAAACCGAGGCTATAAGCAAATTAGAGACCACAAATGTCGGAGTGCTTTGTTAGGTGCTTTTATATTAGTACATGGCTGCTTAGTCTCTGCGTGCTCTGTCTGGCCACATTTAGTTTCTAACATGAGCCACAGGCCCTGTGCACTTAGCCAGTTTGAGATGGGTCCTATGGCTCCCCTTACCAAGTCTCAGCAGCTGGGCCTTGAACTGCTAGAATAAATTTCTCTCTCTCTCTCTCTCTCTCTCTCTCTCTTAATCAACAATTAAGGCAATTATTTATCTTCTAAATGAGATGCGAGATTTCAATCAAGTCAAGATTTCAGGTTTTGACTCAAGTTTTCTTGGTCTCTAAGCATCTTTAGCTATGTTAGAGGATGAATAGACCATGTCCGGAACTCCCAGGAGACCACGGGGGTGTGTTAGTGCCTGGGGACCATGGTGTGCGCTCCTGGCCACATACGGGTGTGTGCATGTGGGTATGTGGATTCCAACTATCTATCCCATCGTATAGTTGGAGAGAACGGTTTCCCCACAAACACAGATCTTCGAGAGCCTTAGGCATGTAACTTAAAAATACACCTGTGGTGCAAGCGTGCTCTGGGGTATGTCTGTGCAGGAAAGAGTCTCCTTAACGGCTTTCCTGAAGGTGTGTGTTTGTGCCAAGCACGTGCTGGTTCCTTGCCTTGTGAAGCGCAGGTCTTCACAGTGACTGTGCGTGGCTGTGTCAGCTACAGCCAGCTGTGGAGCCTGAGTGAGGCTCTGGGGTTAGGGACGCTTGTCTAATAACAGAACCGTGGCTTCCAAACACAGAGTGCAATCAAGGGCACCGAACACAACCGCCACAGGAACGAAGGCTCCCGGACGACACTTCTGGACAGAGAAAAGTCAAACGTGGGTCAGGACCATGACTGGTCTCCCTGGGGTAATTCATTTATTCAAATATTGCCTCCTTTTGAGGAAAATAACCCCAAAATTAAAAAAAAAAAACCCACTTAATCAAGTATGCACTGTATTGGTAGGGGAAAAAGACAATTGTTTTCAGAGGAAACTATCAGCAAAACAATGCTCATTTCAGCTGCAATTTGCAATTCATGATTGAAGCCCATTTAAATGTTGGTTTAGGTTTGAATTCATTTGAACACAAAAGAAGTAATTCCCTGTAATATTTGGAGACATCATCTTCTCCTCAAGTAAAATGAAAAAAAATTCTTTTTTTCTTTCAGCCTGAAAATATTTGTTGCTATAAATGACACGACTCGATAATCTGTTAAGCATTCTAAAGGTACTGTGGCTTATCCATATTTAATTTTTCTAGTTGCCTTATTAACCAAATCTATCAAGGCCAACACACCTTGGATGAGCAATCCTCACTTTCCTTATTTGTAAATGTTTGCTAGATCATAGGAAATTTTTATAATGTCATATCACCCTTCTGTGTCTGATGCTAAAAATACCGTCTCTTTGGTCTTTTATTAGGGAAGACGTTTCATATAACCGAAGAAAGGAATTGAGCCTTATAAATCAAAGGAAAATGCTACAACGATTACAATCTAGGCATCTCCAACTGGTGCTTTCCAAATGCATCTGAATTGCACTGAGGAAGGCATGAGGGGAAAGAAATCAACGTTGCCCCACTAGGTAATTTGCATTTGTTATATGCACAGCACACATTGACCTTAATTACGTCGGTGCTGATATATCTGTTAGTGATTAGTGCTTAGTGCAATTCATCAGTTGACTATCCTTTACCTAAAAATGCTGCAAGGAGAAGGGAGATGAAATCTTGACTTGGCAGGTCCCATGGGGCAGGAGAAAAGATCTTAGGTTGTGAATGAACCTAATTTAATTTTCTGACTTCTGATCCCACATCTTCCGTTGCGTGGATGAAAACAGTCACAAACTCCAGCTCAAAGGTAAGTTAGGATTCGTTTTAGAGCTTGGGGTAACAGAATTGTTTAAGAAAAGTCTTTTAACCTTGGATAAACCAATTAAGCAATAACATTGTTGCTTCAGAATCAGAATCCCCATCACCTCTGCCCCTCACTCGTTTTCCCACTGTGCGTATTCACGGAGGGACATGAATGTCAGAATCCTGACATTCTGAGCTCCACCTTAGAAGCAAGATCTTCTGCGATGTTGCCCCACCTCTGGGTTTATGTGCATGTCTGGGCTTTTACCCACCCATTTATCCTTTCTGGTTCCTGACTGGTTGTGCAGCACAATCCCTCGCTTTACTCTAGTTCTAAGGATACAAATGTGCACCTTCCTTCAGACTACTTGCACGCAGCCCACCTAGACTCAACTTTATGGTGGCTCCCAGCTCTTTCCCCCGATCTGGCCAGTTCTGGGCAGGGATTCTCTAACTGCCCTCGCTCTCTAACTACTGGCTTGTCCCTCTGGGCCTTACTGGGCGGCCCAACAGTCCTCCCTCCATGTCATGTCAGGCTGAGAGCCAGCTGACGAAGTCGCATGAAGCCTTGGCTACATTATGTCCATAAGGAAGCAGCCAAATCATGGATGGATAGTACATTGTACACACACACACACAACACACACACACACACTTTTTTTCTGTTAAAAGTCTGAAAAATCATAAAGTTAAAGACTTTGTTTTAAATTCTAATCTATAATCCTTTCTGGTTTTTTTTTTTCATGTGAAAATCCATCAGAGGCTTGAGAAGATAAAGTGAGATCATGTCAAAAATATCCAGTTGGATATTTTGTTGTTTCCCCCCAGTGAGAACATATAAATTTACACGACACTTTTGCAATGTGTTGGTTCAACACTAGCTGTCGCCTTTACTCCCTGACTGAGTTAATAAAAGTTACATGTTGTATAAAATCTTTGGAGTAGGGGCGCCTGGGTGGCTCAGTTGTTTAAGTATCTGACTTTGGTCATGATCGTGTAGTTTGTGAGTTCTAGCCTCACTTTGGGTCCTCTGTTTCTTTCTCTCTCTCTCTCGTATCTCCCCTGCTCTCATGCATATTCTCTTTCTCTCTCTCAAAAGTAAACATTAAAAAAACATTTTGACTAGAAAATATGCTTAAAAGTATCAAACATCAATTTGATATGTAATTTCCATTAGAATTGAAGGAAGATTGGCATATAAATATATCAAAGACATTCTTAAGTTGCTTTTCCTGGGGAGTTAGAAAACATTAAAAAAGTAATCCAACTTTTTCTTTTGTAGAATTTCAAATAGATGTCATGAGAGATCTTTCTGGAACATGAATACCTGCATGGCAAAGGAATAAAAGGAGAAAATCCCAACTTACAGGCTGTGAAGAAAACCAGTTTATTTAGGGGCAGTAACTTGCTCAAAAGACCCAACTAGTGGGGCAGAGCTGAGATTTGATTGCAGGAATGTTCTCTGGTCCTCTCTTCTGTGCTATGGTTTGCTTCCAGCATGGTACCGCCTGCCAGGAGTGCACATCAATTGTTGGATAGGTGAACAAAGAGTTCTAGGCTGTGTGGTTTTTACATCTAAAGAAGACTGACCTTGTAAGCGCCAAAAAGCAAAGGAGGAGCAAACATTGGGAAAAGGAGGTATTTAAGATCACTAATCTGCATTGATCTGAGAATACAGCCAAAAGAGGGTAGGTTTAGGGCCAAATTATACTGGCAGAGAGTCAGACCCTGGTGGCTGGTGATGATGGTGTCAGAGGAGAGAGAGGAATGAGATGACTCTTTTTTTTTTAAGTTTATTTATTTATTTATTTATTTATAGAGCACAAGTTGGGGAGGGGCAGAGAGAGAGGGAGACAGAGAATCCCAAGCAGGCTCTGCACTGTCAGCCCAGAGCCCAATGTGGGGCTTAAACTCAAGAACTGTGAGATCATGACCTGAGCTCAAATCAAGAGTCAAATGCTTAACTGACAGAGCCACCAAGTGCCACAATTCTTTTTTTGTTTGTTTTAATATATATTTATTTATTTTTGAGGGAGAGACAGAGCTAGAGAGTGAGTGGGGAAAGAACAGAGAGAGGGAGACAGAATCCCAAGCAGGCTCTGAGCCATCAGCACGGAGCCCAAAGAAGGGCTTGAACTCACAAACCATGAGGTCATGACCTAAACCAAGAGTCTGACACTTAACCACTGAGCCACCCAGGAGCCCCCAGATGATTCTAATAAGCACCACGAATCAGAGAAGCAATGGGTGTTGATAGACAGTCAGTTGGATGTGTTTGGCCCTGCCTCCTCTATCACCCCTGATCTCACCCTTTTTCACTATAGGCCCCAAGTACCACATCAAAAGCAAGTATTAAATATTTAATTATGGCATTTGTGGGAGACATCACGAGGTGGGTCATAGAGTGCTGTGTACCTCAAATAACCAAACTTTTCCCAAGCTTTAAAAAGATATTTCTGCCCCTTTTCTTAAATTTCCTCTCCCTATCACAGCTTTCTTTTCCTCTTGCTTAACACAGTCCAATCCGCACCTCAATCTTCTCCCAACACTTCCTCCCCACTCCCTCCATCTCCTCAGCCAGGGTTCTACTCACCAAACAAAAGCCTAGCAGAAGCCCTTGATTTAGCCCAGTTGGAACTACCAACCATTCACAAGCACATTCCAAGTGTGGGAGAGCATGGACTAAAGTGTGTGTGGTGTGTGTGTGGTGTGGGCTAAAGTGGGAGACGGTGATGGTCTTCAGGCTGTGTGTGCTTCATCTCCTAATGGCACAATGGATAAGGAGGTGATGGGGCAGACATTTAATTTTTGTGCATAGAAGGACCAAGGTGTCCATCCAACTAGGGATTCTTGGTTGTAAATCTTACAGACATGAATCTGGGGAGAGGTTAGTGACCAAATACTAAAGCGTAGCTCTTGGAGGGTCTTCCTGTTAAAAGGTAGTCCTTGAAATCAAAAGAACAGGCAAGTGCCTTAAGAAGATTATAATGAAGGAAGACTTATTCCAGTAGGCAGTAAGTGTCTGCTGAGTGCCAACAAGGCATAAGAGTATACCAGTCAGACATTTCAAACGTCTTGACGGAATTCTTCCCGTGTGAAGCTAGAAAAATAACAATATTTTTGCATCTTAACTATTATTTTATTTGGTCATCACAACCCAGAGATATCTTATTAGCCTCATTTTATAAATGAGGACAATACTCAAAAAGAATCATTGCATTGTTTCAAGTCATCATCTAGGTGATGAGATTTGGATCTGAAATTTGAAAAGCTTTTTTTCAATTGATATAAAAAATATATATAGCATACACCATGTGCTGACCACCAGGTCAATTGTTGGAGGTACAGACACAGATAAACACTATCTTTTTGTTCATGAAACTCACTACTATTGGTAAAGAGCAAAAAATCTTATCAATGATTACAAATCAAAAGTGATGTTGAGGTATTAGGAGGTAGTCTGATTGAAGCATGAAAGACAAAGAAGAAAGAGTGATTGATAGAAATACAGAAGAGATAACATTTGGGGAGACCTTTTTTTGGGTGGGAGAGCTTTTTACATGAGAGGACTGGGGAGTCTAAATATTCCATTCTCTAACACTGAGAAAACTTAAGATTAAAGTCAATAGAACTCAAAGAGGAGGTATTCAAAGTGTAAGGGTTGAGACTGTGGAAGTCCTTGATGATGGGTGTTGAAAGTGTTTCTTCTTTGTTCTGGGATCGCCAACGGTCACCCAGCTCAAATGGCCTGTGTGGCACACTAGGAAGAAAGGGTCCCTTCTGATCAAACTGAGAGCAGAAAGAATCTATGTCACGTCACTTCTTTCATTATATCAGCACTTTACAAAAACTTCCTCTCATATAAACTAGATTCAAATTCTGTGCTACCCTCATGTTTAAATCTTTCTCCCCAAATATGATACTACCATAGATGACAGATTCAACTAAACTAGCACCAATATTTGTATGTAAAAGGTGAGTTTTAAACTCTGGAATTGATTGCATTAAATTGCTTACTGTTTTATAAAACTTGCCTGTTGAAATATTCTCCTCAATCAATACATAGTTTCATGTGTCATCTAATGGAATAAAAGAGGAAGCAATGGCAGTCTTCATTTCATTTAAAATATGATACATTCTTAAACAACAGGCATATGAACATTTTGGTCATTAAATCAGTTGCAGAGTAAAATTAATTCTGATTTTAATCCATACCATCATCAAACATTTTCTTACTCAATTAATCCAAATGGAAATATAACTGCAATCTTACATAAGTGGTTTGATAAAACTATCTTCCACAGCTGTTCCTTAAGGCATATCCTTCACTGAAGTGATCATTGAAAGGCCCCAGGGATATTAGCAGCATTGAAAATGCATATACCTTGTGGAAGGAATAAATAACCCTGGATAATACAAATAAAGCATCTTCTTATTGATGTCAAGTAGGACAATGGTAGCTGGGATGACAACCTTTTCCTAACGACTTGGATTAGAATGCCAAGCAAAACATGCAGTAATAACCTATAAAGTTGAATGGTATGAGGCATTTTGTGGCAGAATTTCTACAAAGAAAGAGTTTTCAAGAGAAAATAGGTTAGAAAGTGATTAATTTGTGACTTTACACTAATGTAATTTACAGCCCTTCAATTTCTTTTCATGGGAACTATCTTATGAGAACAGAAATGTGTCCTTAGAGACAGTAACTGTAAGGACAAAGAGACCATTCCAACTTTCTTTGTCTTAAAAAAATTACTTTAAAAATAACGTTATTGTTGACCTTGCATTCATTCTCAATAAAAGTTGAGCATTTTCGTTTAGCTTAAGCAAAAGAAAAAAAGGAGATAAAACTAGATTTCTCCCTATTTAATAACTTCTAATCAAATTATTTACATTGGTAGAAAATGTTTATATGGAAAATATTCACCAAGACACAAATCCATTTATGTCAGATTATGTCTATCAAGAAAATACAACCACTGTAAACCAGGGTGCATACCATCCCAATATAATTTTATGAAATGGTTGTGTGACTGAAAATTAGTCAGACTAAAGAGTTGGAAGACACTCTCCACCACCGCCAGCCTCCACCAAAGCCACCAAAAAATCAACCAAACACATGTCACATATTTAAGGCTGTTTAAATTCACCGTGCTTACTAATTAAAGGAAATATCTACACATTATCATATCTTAAAACCTTTTTATCTATAATCCACCAACTATTCAATATCCCCTGAAAGACAGATGTCAAATACTTAGCACAGGTTTGCATATTCCCTGCCTCCTCTCACTGTCCCAGAAGTATCTACAGTAGACAATTACAATTGATCATGGTCACGTATTCTCCTGGAGGTGGACAAATGCTCACAATCTTGTGTAACACAGCTATACTACCAACCAATCTGAGTTAGAAAATGAGATGAATTTCATCTGCATATATTTAAGACTAAATTTCCAACTAGTCAGTAGACAAATATTTACGGAGTGGTCAAAATATACCTATGCTTAGGAATACATAGAAGGGATTCAACTCAGTTTCTTCTGTCACAAAGATTAATTTCTGAAAGCATAAAAAGGCTAGAAAATCACAAATATGCCCAAATAAGTCATAATTACAGATAACTGAAAGAGTACATGGAAGGAGAAGGTGAGTTCAAGATGGCGCTAGAAGGAGTAGAGAAGGGTAGTGTCGTTTAGGAAACCTAGTTGGTGGTAAAACTGCATTTGGTTCTAATGAATTTGGCAGATGGGAGGGTCACAGTGGTTCCACTTTTACATTATTATTATTATATTATTATTTATTTTTATTAGAGAGAGAGAGAGTATGCAAGTGGGGGAGAAGGGCAGAGGGAGAGAGAGGAAGAGAATCTTAAGCAGGCTCCACACCCAGCAAAGACCGACACAGGGCTGGATCCCACAACTCTAGGATAATGACCTGAGCTGAAATCAAGAGTCGGATGCTCAACTGACTGAGCCACCCAGGTAACTCCCCCACCCCTGAGGTTTACATTATTAAGCTCTGATGTTTGTATAGTACTCCGTGTGGTATATCCCACCATACTTCCCAAGTAGCTTGCAGTCTGTACTGCTTTTATATAGGCAGAATTATAAAAAGACATTTGTAGATATATAAATAGATGGAGATCGGCTCTATAACAAGTAACCACTGGGAAAGCAAAAAGTTTGTACGTTTTCCTAAAGCCTCTCCCTTTTAAGCAATATTTGACAATACTAAAACACCAAACCAAACTAAATTGGCTTGCTGAGGGCAGAATTTTAAAAAGGAAACTGTACACTCTAAGGATCCCTTGGAGAATAGTACAGAAATTTTGAAAATTTAAAAACAAATCTCTATAATATTGATATTGAAACCTCATGGAACTGAGAACATTTTCCAGAGAGAAATATATAAGAGTATGTCATATTTCTAACAATTTCTCTTTGGCTCTGGTAAGCGATTATATTTTAAGAACGCCATTTCTTTGCAGGTTTATGGATGGCAACAGAGAGTATGAATGACACCACATGACAATACAGAAAACCCCTTCTCAAAGGAGGGGGATTTTGAGGAATTTGGAAGCAGATATTTTATACTATGGAAATGAGACCCATGCTGTTGAGACATAAATTTTCTCATCACAAAAACCACCTCCACTTGCTCAAATGTTGCTTTATGAGTATAAAGTATCTTCATGGAGGGTGGCTATGTACAATGAAGAAATTGGGAAATTGTTTTAATTGAGCCTCTGTCTTCAGAAGGTTATATCATGGTTAATTAATGGAGGTGGAATATACTCATATACTTCAAGACTATCAGTAGAATATAACTTGTGGAAGGGAAAATACTACAGGTCTTGGGTATATTGTAGAGCAACAGGAAATGTACTTCTAAAGTGCCCGGACCATGCCAGAACCATCCATCCTGCCCTCTTCCCTCCTATTAAGATGAAAGAGGTGAGCTCCTTCTGATCTCAGGCAAATTCTTCCTATTATGTACTTCCAGCCATGTCTTCCCATCTCTTCACAGAATAGATTATTTCCTTTCTCTTTTGTATCTTCGGTTTCATGGAGCTTATATCTTCATTTGAATATGGTCGTGTCTTTTTAATTTCTTTACTATTTTCTTGAAGTTTATTTATTTATTTTGAGAGAGAGAGAGAGAGAGAGAGAGAGAGAGCGAGCAGGGGAAGGGCAGGGAGAAGAACAGAGAGAATCCCAACCGGGCTCTGTGCAGAGGCCACCACGGAGCTTGAACCCATGTACCGTGAGATCATGATCCGAGCCGAAATCAAGAGTTGGATGCTGAACCGACTGAACCACCCAGGCGCCCCATATCTTTTTCATTTTAAAACAAACAACACATCTCTCCCTATCCACAAAATACTATTGAAATTTGATCTTTATCCTCTTCACAACCAAGTTCCTTGAAGGAGTTGCGTACACTTGTTCCCTTCATCATGTCTCATTTAGTGTTTTGCATGTTGTAATCTGGCAGAATTCTGTTCTCTTTCTCTACGAAAATTGCTCTCTCCAAGAGCAAGAATTTTTGCTCAGTTCCATGGGCAGTCAAGTCATTGTCTTACTTTGCCTCTAGAAGAAATCTTTGACTCTGCACCCTTTCTTTAAACATATTCTTCTTTTGGCTTCCATGGAAGTCAGTTCTGATTTCTCTCCTACATCTTTGGCTGCCTCTCTCTGGTATCCTTTGGGAGCTATCTGTCCCTGAAATGTAGGCGTTTCTCAGGATTTCCCCTAGACTTCACTTATCCCTTTCTCATACTATATTCCATAGACCATCTCCTCCATTCACGACTCCAGTTATCTTCTAAAACCAGATGACGCTTAAATCTATTATTTCTTATCAGGCAGTTTTCTTATTGAGTTACAGAACCAAATATCCAATGCTTTAGGGAACATTTCCATTTGGATGTCCCCCCAGATGGGGAGATCTTAATGAATGAAAGTGCAACTTTACTATTTTTCTCCTTCCTACAAACTTGCTTCTTGTTAAGTGTTTCCTATTTCAAAGACTTGTTTTCATCTTATACTCATTGCTCTCACTCACATCCAAGGCTCCATTATTGAGAACTTTTCTTATATTTCTTAAATATTTTTCAGAGATTTCCATTTCTCTCCATCTCTTCTGCCACCAACACATTGAAACCACTTTCATTACTTATGTGGAGTGCTGTGTTCAGCCCCCACAGTGGTCTCTCTCATTATCCTTATCCCTCATCATTTCTACACCAACCAGTCTTCAGTTTTTAAAAAAGTCATAATTAAACTCATAGTTTACACTGATGTTTTCTCACACAATGGAATACAGGGGAGTTACTTTTTGGGTACTAGCACACAAAAATCATTTAACCTACTCAAAGTGATTTAGAAAATAATGTATTTCTTTCTAAATGAATGTCTAGAAAAGCCCTTACAGGACTTCCCCTCCTGGATTCCTTCTCTAATTCCCTGTTTTGATTGGCAAGCACGCTCTGTTCATCAATAAGTCCATCCATCCATGCATCCATCCATCCATGCATCCATCCATCCATTCATCTCCAGCTTTGTCTTTACATTGTTTAAGTTTCCCAAGAAGCAGGTTTCCCAAGAGGCAGGTTCTCACGAGTTGGTGAGAAGGACACCAAGGACAGGAAACAGGCTATTCCTATCACGAATCAGTTAAGGTGAAAATTAGAGAGCACATATGATGATATTGTGAAAAAAGGTCGATGAAGCAAATTGCACCAAAGAAGACTTGAATGGGAACCAAAAGCCGGGCTGATAGTATTGTGTAATATCACTGTACATCATAAACTTTTGGTAGGAACATGTGTCTGAAGTCCCAGCTTTTTTGCATAGCCCATCTTCTCCCAGGAGATGTCCTTTGCTATGCTGGCTGACCTGTCTGAGCAGAGACACTCAGCTGCAAACCCAGGGAGATGTGGGCCTGTTGCTGGGGGCAGGGTAATAGATCAGGAGAGGCTGAGGGCTGGTTTAGGGGTCAAGGCTCCTGGAGGCAAGGTGCAGGGGCTGGTTGTGTGGGGCTCAGAGCCTCTGCCTGGGAGTCAATCTCCCAAGGGGGAATCTTAGTTAATCTAGTGTGTTCCCAGGCCATACTGGATTGTTTTCCTACTCTGGCACCTCCAGGGAATTGCCTTTCTTTTCCTACTGCCAGGGTTCCTGACCAGGGTTCCTCGTCTCTCTGGTCTACAGGTGATAACTCATTTTCCCTACTGTACCATTGGGAGGCACACAGCTTCCAAATTTTTCAGTGTGTACTCCCAGTAACAATGCAAACAACACACAGACACTTTCCATTTGCCCTTCTCATTCCTCTGCTGCTCATCTGCTCACTTTTCCCACTTAGCCATCCCCTCATTTGTTCCTTCCTCTCCCCCCTTCCTTTGTTTCTCCTCTCTCTTTAGCACCTCTTCCTTCCCTTCTTGTGCCCAGGTGGACGGGGGTTCTCCTCTGAGCCTCCACACTGGAACTAAGAGCCACCACATCAGAAGGACGCTCAGATGCAGACCTGAGGCACCTCGCCAGAGCACCTGCAGAGCCCCTAGAGCTTCCAGCTCCCATGGATGTCACACCCAAGGCAAGAAGCATTCTTTGGTTATAAAAATGTGACTCTAATCTTCTTTCTTCATGCTTTCTCCTGGTCATAAATACTTTTAAAATGAATATAACCATACTGGCCTGTCCTTAGTCACCAAACTTCAGGCCCTTTTCATGGGTCTCTGTGGTTTGTAGGATGTGGTCTCTGTCAGCAGGGGTTGCCTCTGAGAGCAGAGCAGGCATGAAAGACTCTGGGCAAGTATGTAGGCTGCACAGGAGATAGTTTATTTTATTTGTTCTAAATAATTATCTGTCCATTTCAACACCCACTGCAGTGGAATGTCTGCAAATGCAGTGTTATATAATACCAACTTAACACCCAGTTCAGGTGAGCAAAGCAAGAGCTTGCTCTCCTGCTGTAATGGCATGCTCTACATTCCTGGGCTGGGTTGTGGCCAGTCTGGCAGCCTGGGGTCTAGAGAGGCTCTTGCGTGTGTAAAGTCCTAGCTCTGAGAGGGCACAGGGATTTTATCTTCTGGCCAAATTTGACAATTGTCAACTGATTCTGAAATTACTCAGTAGCTCTGGATGGCAAGTGGTGTCTGTCAAGGTTAGAGGGAGGATGTGACAGGTGCTCAAGTAGAGGAGAAATGGGGGCATCATGTTCTCCTCTTTGGTCCAGGCACCTCTGAGCACAAACCATGCAAGGATGGAGGGCTTGCTTCCTTTCTCCAACTGCAGGAACAAATGTCTCCCAGGTCCTCTTGAGGATTCGAGCGGGCAGAGCTACACAGATGCTGGCTTTCCTCTTGGCCCTTCTCTCCTCACCATGGTCCTGGGTGCATGTAGAGAGCATGGAAAAGTAGATGTGGCCAGTTGCAGGCAGAGAAGATGACAGTGCAGAGGTTAAACTAAAAGACCTAGTGGAGGGCAGGGCAACTGAGTCATGTAGTTGGGAGCTGATCCTGTGGAAGGGATGAAGTAAGTCAAGGATTATTAGCCTCTTTAAGCCACACTGTGTGAAGTTTCTTCTCAACTGAGTTGAACAGATTACATGAACTGGAATCAAAGTTGTCGTGACCTGAAAAGTAGTTAATAAATCTGTATCAGACTGTGCCCATCTGCTCAGGGGCACAGTCAAGGTCCAGCCGTCACAGCAGCATGACTCTCCTGTGCTCTGTGCAGGCGCAGACTGTCCACTGCTTGCAAAGGGCGTTGGTCAAGAAACTGATCAGAATCAGGCAGGATATGAATAAAATGGTGTGGATACTCTTCTTGTTCTATGAGCACATTCACTGGCATGGTGACGAGTGGTTGACAGGAAGGGAGAAAAGTTAGTGGCTGAAGGAAGGAAATGAAAGTAGCAAGAAGCAATTCTGGACTATGGATGGAGTCGCGGTCAGGAAGAGACTCTGCCCTGTTCACTTTGGCCTGTGGCTGGTTTGCCTGTGTTGTTGGCTTCCTCACATCTATGCCACCCACTTTGTCAGCAGCCATGAGGCACATCCTAGCAGCCCCTATCTGGGGTCTCCATTTTCCAGGTTGGCTGGGAGGGACTTGCCTCTCAACAGCATCTGCATATCACAGCCTACTCACCTCCACTTCTTCTCCATCTTTGCTAGTATAATCTTTACTGTATTCCAGACTTCTCCCATGGTGCTGCCTTTCCAGGAAAAGGGATGCTCTGTCTACCTCCTTTCTCCATACACTGCTGTTCAGAGTCCAATCTCAGTCCCACATCTTCCAGAAAGCTTTTTCTGACAACTTAAAGCTTTGATAGCTTTCCATCCCCCCCTCCCTCCCCATTGTACTTACCGTAACTTAGCATTCTGTCACATACCATCCTGTGTTATTTACTTGTATATTCAACTATGTTTAGGGATTTTTAAGGGGAGTATATATATTATATTCCCAACAGCAAGATGCAGATCTGTAGACACACATAGCAAGTACTCCATGCTGGAGTACCGGAATACTGTATTCCATGCTGGAATACTGGGGAATCATAATTTGGGTAGCTTGTATTCCAAGGGGCATAATTTCCTAATATGAAGAACAGAGCTATTTGTGCTGCTAAGGAGAGATTAAAAATTGGTTTTGAAATGCTTGATCTTAAAGGAGTACTGTGTAGTAAAGAAGGTTCACATTTGGAAAGTTCTTAAAGAGATGTAACATATGACATAAATGTTACATATGTGGACAGAAAGGAGCACAATATACTTTGGAAGATGGTCACTTGAAGTGAACAGGAATTTAAGAAGTCCTTTCCAATGCTGCTAGAGAGGATGTCAAAAATAGCAATATTATATTTGTCATTTTAATCTTTTGTTTTAATGCCCAGAGGCAAACTGTTTCATGGTTTCACTATGGAAGTGAATTAGGTCCTAAATTATAGAAGCTTAGTGGGAATCTTCGGACTTGAAATTGAAAATACCTCTAATGTCACTTGCAAAAGGTTTAGAGTCTTACTGATATGGAAACAGAAGGAATTAGAGATTCTGTTGGTCCTTAGGAGAGAAAGCCAGACTTTTCTCCTCCACCTTCTCTTCTTTTTTTAGAGAAATTCTTCTTTGTTCCAATTTTCTTCAGAGAAGATTTCTCCTACCACTATTTAAGAGTCTTTCCCAACAGCATTTGACAGCTAAGGGATTACTATTTTTAAAAAGTTCTGAAATTGATTAAAGGGAAAGATGATGATATTTGACTATTAATATGGGGTTGGTGCTGAGGCTCTGGTAAGTCAAGCTTAGACTGAATGCTTTTGGAACTCTTACTGGGGCAAAGCCCACAGATAATTTTTTGCTAAATCATAAAATTGTTCTGGCAAGCCAGCTGTGAGCTCCAATCTGACTACTCTGAGAAACAGAAGAATCCATGTTTGGGATTGATTTTGCAAACACTTTTATGCTTATTTATGTATTTTCTTAAAGTTTATTTTGAGAGAGAGGGTGTGTGAGCAAGGGAGGGGCAGAGAGAGAGGGAGAGAGAGAATCCCAAGCAGACTCTGCACTATGAGCACAGAGCCCAACGTGGGGTTCAATCCCATGAACCATGAGATCATGACCTGAGCCAAAACCAAGAGCTGAATGCTCAACTGACTGAGTCATGGAGGGGCCTATGCAAACACTTTTAAAGTGAGATATGAAATTTAGAACTTTTTATTGTAATTAGATTTGTTATTTTAATAAAACTCCAAACAAAGAGTCAACTCTCTCAGAATGAAACATCTTTTCCTTCCTTTTTGATGTTTCAGGGAAGCAGTGAACTGGCAATTTGGAAAACTTATTTTAGATGGTGTTTTATAGTTTTAGACATTTGAGTAGACATTAAATTTCAAGCCATCTAGAATGGAAAAAAATAACAGAACTAATTCCATGACCTATAAGCCTTATTTGACATGTCTAAATATAGGCCGCTTTCCTAGACAATTATTTCAGTCTGCATTATTCTAAATTATAATTAGTCCTCCTTCCCTCCCTCCCATCTGTCCGGCCATCCATCATTCCTTCCCCCCTTCTACAGCTATTTCAGGCTCATCTTGTAGTTTTCCTGCCTTAGTCCTGGAATCCACCCTTTCTCCAAGGAAGATGGGTTCCTTTGTGGACAGAATGGTATTTAGAAACCAAAATTTAGGTACTAGCTGTGCTCACTGCTTTTGGGTGCCACTCTTCCCATCCTCTCAGTGGACAGAACTAGCTTAGCTGCATTGGCCTTACTTCTTATTATCTCTGGTGGGTCATGTCAATCTGGCAGGAGGAATGTACTAACAATCCCAGGCCCTAAGTTGGGCCTTTCTGCAGGGTGGGCAGTTCATCTTTGTGGCACTACCTGCTGCCCCATCTGGGCCCGTCCTCTTGCAAATGAGAGTGTGGGTGTAAAAGTGAATGTCTTTGAGAACCTAGTGTTAAGGCATTGTGATTTGGGTCAGTCTAAAGCTATTTCTGCTGCCGCCAACATAACCCAATGCACATCCTGTGAGGAGGCAGGTTGACAGCACCTGACCCATCACGAGGGATGGCCCACCACTGGCAATGGCTCATAGTTCTCTTGTTGGCCTCACGTTATGTGTATTCAATTTCTAACTCACTAGAAGAGAGCAGGAAATCATGCTTTCTGTATGTTAAATGCAAATTAGTGTGAAATCATACATGGATTTTCATGATTTTTAATCCAACTGGCTAATTAAGGAGGAGTCAAGATAAAGGATGCCGACACTTTGCCATTAGTTTACCACTTCAGCAGACCGTGCACTGCGGAGGCTGCTCTCTAGGGCTGCCCAGGTCCCCTTCAGAACTGAAGTTCTCATTCTCAGTGCTAGAATATAGGGTCCCTCCCTGGGATTTGCTCTCCTCTTGGGGTGGGAGTTCCTTGTTCAAAGTTACCCTGTCCCTTGGACAGCATGCACTCGACAATGTCCAGCTGCCATGGGGCACAAAGACCCAGTCCCCTGCCTCAGTGGGAGATGACCTGGGACCCCGGTGCCACTCATACTGCAGTCCAGCCTCCCCTCTGGCCAGTCCTGTTTCATTCCCTGATAAGTGTTGTTTCTGCATGAAAATCTCCATCTCAGAGCCTATTTCCAGGAAGGCCGACTGAGACAGTCATTATACCTCTATTTTATTTTCCATCTACTGTTTAGAAAAACAATGCGATTAGAAGGGCACTGCCCTTACAACTGAGGCCGCTCTGTCTGTTTTCAGGCATCTTCCTCTCCCTGGACAGGTTTCTTTCAGTGTGAACCACCACAGGCCAAAGCCAGCAAAAAACACTCCCCTCTCCATGCCTCTTCCGATCACCTCCCTTACCTTTCTCTTGTCCAAAATCACGTGCTTCTACAACCCTTGGTTCCAACTTCTCTGCTTATAGCATGGACTTCTCTCTTGTGCTTGTGCTCTGCACATGGAGTCATCTACCTCCTTCACTATACTGCAGGCTCTCTGAGGGCAAGGACCCTGTTTCGTTGTTGCTTGCACTTACTCTTGCCCTGCTCAGGTCCAGTACACTGCCCAGAACCCACCTGGCATCCAGTCAGTGCTTTCTCAGTGGAAGACACATTTTTCTTCTTGATATTTTAATTTATTGTTTTTAAAGTTTATGTATTTATTTTGATAGAGAGAAAGAAAGAGAGAGAGAGAGAGAGAGCGAACAAGGAGGGGAGGGGCAGAGATGAAAGAGAGGGAAAAAAATCCCAAGCAGGCTCTGCACTGTCAGCTCAGAGTCCAATGTGGGGCTCTCTCCCATGAATCATAAAATCATGACCTGAGCAGAAATGAAGAATTGTATGCTTAACCAACTGAGCCACCCAGGCTCCCCTTAATTTATTCTTAATATTCTTTTCTTTAACGTCTTTTTTCCTATGTATGGTATACACATACCATACTTCTATATTTTTTAGTAAAAGTTAATTAGTAATTAAAATTTAAGGTGATATATCTATTCGTTAGGTCAAATAATCCCAATAATATTAGCCTTATTTATTTCCCTTTCCGAGCTCAGTAATTGTTAACTTTCTCTAAGGCATTCTGATATTACTTCAACTCTACGTGATTTTTCAAAAGTAACATTTTAAGTGTTATAGTCAATTCTCTTAATTACTTGTGATGCATGCAGTCTAGACCTAGTAATTTCATAGATGTTAACATTTATAAATAGTTCCTTATTTATCCGATGCCTGCAGAGCCTACATTATTTCTTAGTGTTTCAAATTTCTTAATTTTTTTTAACTTCTTTCTAGCACAAACTGGACAAATACTTCAACTCTTCTAGGATTTCTACCGATTCTACCCTTTCCTCATTATTTATGAGCTTGCACGAAATGGTGCTTATGAAAGTGGCTTTTTGTACCACACTTTGGGCCACGCATTCTTCTTATTGGCACACACTTCTCTCCCACAGCCTCACAGCACTCAGTGAGGTGGCTGATGGTGATGGTTCCTGGAACTTCCATTTCCAGAAGACTGCTCCTAAAAATTCCAACCTGTTTCTTTTATAAACACATTAAGTACTGAAATATTCTTTGTAGTGGGTTGGTTTTCTTGATTGTTCAGTGAATTCTGTATTCTATCATAAAAGATCTAAAAATTACTTATCAGTTTATTGTTATAATTTGATCATTTTAATTAATTTATTTATGGAATATGTTCCATTTAGCTTCTAGATTCGGTATCCTCTGCACTGAATTTGAACATGCCTGGGTCACCAGGATGCCGTCCATCTATATACTCGCACCCAAGCAGACCTGAAGATCCCAGAGCTGTGATTAGAAAATATTCTTCCATCCCTTGCCAGTCTGGCTGTGCATGGTCCTAGGGCCTGGGGTCCTTGGTCTTATCTCCCAATGCACTGAGCATGGGGGTGGGGCCACTAACAGGCACAGTGCTCCCCACCATCAGCATCCCAATGACACTGAAATCTGAGTTTTCTCCAGCCCCCCTGAAATGAAGTGCTTTTTCCTGTACAGCACACACGGGCAAGGATACCATACAGGGTTGCCTTTCTTTGGAATCTTATTTATTTACTTCTTCTTGCTTATTTAAAGATGCTATTATTTTTAAATAGTTCCCTGACTACAAATAACCTTCCTCTCCTGGTCATCAGATCAAAACACAAGACTCTGGGTTCTATGTAAGACACGCTGTGCATCCATGAATCCTCAGCCTTGTGCTTGAGTTTTTAGCTATAAATGGTGATATTACTAAAAGGATGATGTGTGCATCATGGCGTCACTGTGAGGACTACAGGAAGCTGCATGTAGATAGTTATCCTTACTGCCCAGCCCCTCCTCCCCACCCCCGGAAGGGACAAGCTACCAGTCCTTCAACTCCCTGATTTAGACTCTGAAGGTGGAACAGTGTTCCCAGGATCTATCTTATTTGGGGGAACACAAGAACAAGGAAACAAAGGTCCAAAGAATGAGGGAAATGCATCTCTGAATAAGATGTGGGGAAGAAGAATATTTATTTTATTTGCTTACAAGATAATGAAATGCTTTCTAGACAGCTGAGGCAGGCCAGCTACATTATTTTCTTACAGATTTTGCCTTCAAAATACTGGCTTGTCATTAAGACTTTTTCAATAGCAATCTGCAGATAGCAAGGTTTGTTTTATTCTTGGACTGTATCATTTCTCCTGGTTTTGTCTTGTGTCTAATGTGACATTGTCAGGGGAAAAGAGCAAGTGGGTCAGAGCTGCTCCCACCCCATGTCACCCCAGCTCTTCGGCTCACCTATTGACCTGTCCAAAGTCATAAGCCACCTCTCAGTCTGAATTTTTCTCTCTCTTAAAAACGAGCATAACGAATCTTACTTCTTAGGGGTGTTGTGAAGATTGACTAAAATAATCCAGGTAAGCTCTTAGGACGATAGCTGGCACTTGGTAAGCACCCAATATATTTTAACCATTATTAGTAATGATAATAATGGGATTCCAGATACTATTTGTAACATTTATATGCAATCATCAACATTTAACTCCTCTGGATATTCTGCTAATAAATATAATGAAAGAAAAGATATGCAAATGTGTACATCCAAATCACACATATGTTTGGAACTTTCAAAACCTGGCCTAGGGTTTTAAGTGCTGGATGCGATTTCTGTATTTAATTCAGTGTATAATATATTATGGAGAATCTGTGATACTCTGTAAGTTTCATAACCACTATCTTTTCCTACATTATTTCTTCTGCTTTAAAGCTGGGCTCTCAAGCTGACATTGCTCTCCTGTTCTGGAGACTCCTGTGGTGGAGGGAGCAGGGTGAACCACGAATCTCCACCTGGCGTCCCACTGGTGCTAACTTAGCAGCGAGCCCTGGACAACTGGCAGGTGGGTGCACTGGCCCGGAGCTGAGCACCAAGGACCACAACTCCTGGATAAAGGAGGTAATGTCCATGAAAGCCCACAGAAAGTGCTCTGCAAACATGGGAGCTATGATTATAAAGATGGAACTGTTCCCTCCTTCCTGTGTGTCCCACCCAGTCCCGGTACTGGCTCAGTCTGTGGCAGAAGACATGCAATTCACTCTGCATATGTTTTGAGCTCCTTCTGTGCCCATCTCTCCTGTAGATTTCACTGAAATGAAAAGACAGAATCCTTGCCCAGAATGGGGCTCACCTTGTAGAGCAGGGAACAGTTAATAAGCCAATAGTTGACAACGATTTGATTACAAACAGTCCTGCGAAGGAGCATAAAGCAAGGGAAGGGATAGAGTCACTGGGAAGAAAGAAGCACTGTTTTTCCATAGGATGGTCCACGGAAGCCTTTCTGGGACAGCTGTTTGGACAGAAATCTAAACAACACGGTGCGCCTTGTGAGGGGCTGGGAGAAGGAGGGTCCAGGCTGAAAGTCTAAATCATAACTAGCTTGAGGAGGAAATTACCTGGGCATTTCTGAGGGATAGGGAAAGGGCCAGTGTGTGTCAGTTGTAGGGAGAGAGGCGGGGAGCAGCCGAGAGCAAGGCCACACAGGCCGGCAGAGTTGGAGGGGCCGTTGGGGATGCAAGTTTTATCTGAAAGTGACAAGAAGCCACTGGGAAGGATTCAAGCAAGGGAATGGTGCCACATGACTTATGTGTTGAAAAGGTATCCCTGGAGGGGCTCCTGGGTGGCTCAGTGGGGGTTAAACATCTGACTCTTGATCTCAGCTCAGGTTTTGATCTTAGAGTCGTGAGTTCAAGCTCCGCGTTGGGCTCCATGCTGGCCATGAAGGCTGCTAAAACAAAACAAAACAAAACAAAACAAAACAAAACAAAACAAAACAAAACAGCCATAGCCCAGGATGTTATGTGGAGAAGAGACTTTCAGGCATTAAGAGTGGAAGCAAGGAGAATCTTGAACGGTCCTGCAGAAGCCTAATCAAGGCTGTGGAGGCTTGGGAAACCATGTCTGAGTGGCGTGGGAAGTGACTGGCTTCAGGATACATTCTGAGGGGAGCGGCACAAGGCTTGCTGATGGTCTGGGTGCCACTTGAGGCTAGAGGAGAGGGAAAGATGATGTTTAGGGCTATGGCCAGCCTGGTGTCATTGACTGAGATGGAAATCTGGGGGAGAAATAAAGGGTTGTGTGCCAGAGGTCAAGTTTGAATTACCTATTTAGATAGCCAAACAGGTGTAATGAGTAGGCAGGTGTTTCTACAAATTAGAAAGGTAGAAAGGCTTTGCATACACGTCATCCACTCAGTCATCTCTATATAAAGGGCTTAAAATTGTGAACTAGAGCAGAGTTGCACAACATAACAGGCACTATTTTGTACCAGGTAAGTGTCTGTTGGGAAGGCTGTCCCGGGCATTGTAGGATGTCTATAGCAACATCGCCTGACTTGGCACCCTACATGCCCATAGCGTTTCCTAAAGCTGTGACCAAAGTGTCTCCAGAGAGTCGTTGCAAGGGTGCAGCTGGAGAAGAGAGATGGCCTAAGCTGCCCCTGTGGCCTGTGGGGGAGAGGAGCCAGCACAGAGTAGAGGGAGACCAGTGAGCTGGTGGGAGGTGGGGGGGGGGGGCCACACTGGGAGCCTGCGTCATGGCAGCGGGACTGGTAACAGTCACTGAGAATTTGGTTAAGATGCAGACAAAGCACTGATCCCTGATGATGGGGACAAGGAGCCATTGACTGGGGGATGAGAAAGTGGGGCGGGTATGGAGACATGACACAGAAAGCACATGTAGCCTTTTGGAGGAGTTTTGTTGAAGCGAAAAACAGAAAAATGGTGTGATCAACAGAAAGGAGAATGCAGGTAGGAAGGAATTTTTTAAACGTGACTGGAGAGTGGAATCATTACGAAAATGAAGTTCTTGGGTAAGTGGGAGAGGGTGGGTTTCAGGACTTGAGGGGTTGACTTTAGATAATTGCACCGGGCACTGTGTCAGTATTCAGTGCAGGCACAGGTAAGTTGGTATATATTTTGCTGGGAAGGTGCGCTTGTTGTCATGCGACGCTTCTGTTTTCTTAGGAAAATAGGAAGCTAATTTATTAACAAAGAAGGAGGCATGAAATAGTTGCCCAAGAGACAGCAAATATGAATTTCCTAGGAATATGTGGATGCTGCATCACCTGTCTGAGCTGTACAGTTGTGGGCTTTGGATCACAGGTTTGCTCTTTGGTGGGGCTTCTCCCTGCACCCAGGCCTTCTTCTTGGGGCTCTGGTATCCACCTAGACCTGCCCACTCCTTCCCACCCACTCCTGTCCCCTGTCTTTTCAGGCTGAACTCCTGGTGCAGTTGGGTGGATTTCTTGAGTCTGAGCCACCATTTGGGGCCGTTCTGGCATTACACCTAGAACCATAGGGCTGCAGCCCTGACATCCACAGGGAGGCTTAGCTCTCACTTAGCTCACCATCCACTGCCAGCCTCTGAGTCTGCCCCATTGTACGGGTGCCCTCATCCTGATCTTGTTAGGACTTAGAGGAAGGTTTGAGTGAAGACTGGGGAGATTCAGGCTTGCAGAGGCATGTTAGTGGAGTACTAATGGGTATTTTAAAGCTCCTCATGGGGAACAAAATTCCGTAGATACAGCAAATATAAATGATCATTGTTTTTATATGGATTATTGAAGGATTTAATCAGATGAGAAAAGTCCAAAGCAAGTAGATCAAATACTGCATCGTCTCTGGTGTCCTTTTTCTTCAATGCAAGTGGACAGGAAACTGGCTCTGTATAGTTTTATAGGAACTAGCGCTCTCCTACCCAGTTAAATGTTAGGTCTCCAGGATTCTATCAGTGATCATTTTTTTCTTAGTTTCTTTGCAATCTCATTACTAACACAACCATGCAGGTGGCTGTCTTTCCAGCCCAGGTCCCTCATAAATATCTCTAAGACATATATTCCATTTTGCTTGTTGGCTGTGTCCACATTGAAGTACCATAAGAATCATAAACTCAACATACCTAAAACTAAGATTGTCATATTTCCTCAAACTCGTTTTCTGAATTTAGTACTTGGTTGCTGGCATCAGTACTTAGTCAAGGAAAGTGGATCTACTAAAACTGTCTCCAGAGGAGACAGAAAACAGACTAATAGCAATGGATGATGTTACCAAAGCTATTAATAAATGACTTTCTTTCTTTCTTTCTTTCTTTCTTTCTTTCTTTCTTTCTTTCTTTCTTTCTAGTTTTTGGGAGAGTGCAAGTGGGAGGGGGACAGAAGATCTGAAGTGGGTTTTGCACTGACAGGCTGACAGCAGCAAACCCAATGTTGGGCTCTAACTCATGAACCACAAGATCATGACCTGAGTCATAGCTGGATGTTCAACTGACTGAGCTACAGAGGTGCCCCAATAAATGGGACCTTTAAGAATATGCCATGCCTAGATGGTTTTAGAAATGCATTAATTCAACTTTCCATGGAATTGTTATTCCTCATAAACTCTATTAAAAGGAAGAAGCTTCCGTAATCTTTTCTTTTAAATGATCATAGCATACCACTGAGATCAAAACTTGACAGAATTGCTTTAAATTAGATAATTATTCTATTACACAATTTTAGTAATTATTAAAGAGATTTGGTAATATATTAAAAGAAAAACACATCTAAGTGGCATTTATTTCTTGACTATATAGGGGGACCTATAAAAAATTTATAAAGGAGTCAAATGAATATGCAGTAGTTAAAGTTAAAGGAGGCAAATTAGATAAGTCATAAAGGAGCTATCAAAAGAGGCATTTTGAAAACATTGACATTCATTTCTGGTGTTAAAAACTGTTGGTAAGATTTATCAATTGATAAATACTTTTATTAAGTCAGCATTAGGCTGAATGATAAAACCCTAAAAATATTCCTAGTAAAATGTAAAACAAGACAAGAATGTTGACCATTGCTACAATTATTTAAAATTGCTAGTGAAATTGTAGGCAATAATTTTAAACAAGAGAAATAAATAAAACATAAAAATATAGAGAGGAAGAGTTATGCTAGATTTTGTAGATTTTATGACTAATAACTAGAAAATATAAGGTGACTCACCCAAAAAACTACTATAAATAAGAGAATTCAGTAAGATTGTAAATATACATACTACAGTTCCCCTGTGTATAAATAATAATCAATGGGAACATATAGTAACAAAAAATGGAAAGAAGCCAGTCCTTTATAACAGCAAAACAAAGGAAATAAAACAGAAAATGATACAATATCTATGAATGAACTTTAAAGGAGATGTATAAAGTTATATAAAGAAAGCTGTACAACTCTACTGAAAGACTTAAAAGAAGGCTTGAAGATATAATACTCTAAGTGTAACAAGTCCTATAAATCTAATGTGGCTTTTTCTAGGCAATCAGAAAATCTAGTTTTCTTATGAAAAGAAACTAATAGGGAAACATAAACATGTGAGACTAGCCTGACAGATTCTGGAAAGAAGGTAAGTGAATAGTGACTGACTGCAGAAAGTATTAACACTCTGCCGTCCAGTTTGGTGGCCACAAGCCATATCTGCCTTTTTGAAGTATAAATTAATTAAAAATAGATAAAATAAAAAAGTTCTGCCTCTCAGTCAAACTAACAACATTTCAAGGACTCCGTGTGACGAGTGGTTTACTATACTGAATAGAAAAGCAGAGAACATTTCGAAGGTTCTATTGGACACTGCTCTATTAACGCATATTATTTAACTTTTTTAATGAAAACAGTTTGGCACTAGAGAGGAAACAGTTAAGAAGAGAATTGAGTCCAGAATTCAATCCAAATAATGTGGGAATTTATAGATTGTGATAAAGGCTGCTTTTCAAAGGTGAAGAAAAGAGAGGCTATTTTTTAGCCGATGTAGGGACCATTTACTAACCATCTGAAAAACTATAGAGCTGGATCTTTATCTCGTTATATACACCAATATAGATTCCAGATAGAACAGATATAAAATGTACAGACAGAACAAACAAAACCCCTTATGTTCTAGAAGAAAAGATTAGTGCCTTTATTTATAAACTTGAAGTGGGGATATTTTGCAACTGCATATAATTGGCAGAAAGCTAACTTACAAAAGTCTCCTAAAAATCAGTAAGAAAAAGACAAGCAAAGCAATAGAAAAAAGAATGTAAATAGGGACTCTGTGAGAAAATTCAAATACACGTCTAGTAATCATATGAAAAGGTACTCAGCATCAGCCACTGAGAAAGCAACACCCTAAATATTTTAGTGTCCAATCTCTGCAAACAAGGACATTCTCCTACAGAGCCACCATACAAACACTGCAATCACAAAACTAATATTGATATGTTAATGCCACCTAATCTGCAACTCCATTCAAATTTTGCCGATTGTCCCATTGACATTCTTCACAGAAAAAGGCACCAATCCAGAATCATGGTACTATTTACTTGTGACACCTCTCAGATCTCCTTCTATCTGGGACGGTGTTTCCCCCTTGACTTTCATGCCCTTGATATTTTTAAAGATTACAGGCCAGTTTTCCTGTCAAATGCTCCTCAGGTTGAGTTTGTCTGATATTTCCTAATGATTAGATTCAGATTTTATATTTTGGCAAGGATATTACATTGCATTCTATCAGGTGGCATATGATTTTGATTGGTCCCCTTATGGGTCATGTGAACTTTGATGTTTTGATTGAGGTTATGCCTGCCAAGCATCTCCATGATAAAATTGCTCTTCTTCTCTTGTAGTTAATAAGCATCTTGTAAACAGATGCTATGAGACTATGTAAATATCAAGTTCCCTGTCAAACTTTTATTCATCTATTTATTTATATTCATAAATTCATCCAATTCTTAATCTCTTCAATGGCTTATACTCTATTTTACTACCGTTATTTATTTTGATGCCCCAGTTGTTCCTGAGCTGGAAATCGGGGGCCCTTTTAAGCTGCCATTTGTGTCTGTTGCACATGTCCTATTTTTCTTTAAGCCTTTCCTTATCTTCCTTCCTCCCTTCCGTCCTCCTTTCCTTCTATAGCTATTTCAGGCTCATCTTGTACTTTCCCTGCCTTAGTCCTGGAATCCACCATTTCTCCAAAGAGGATTGGTTCCTTTTTGGAGAAAATGGTATTTAGAAGCCAAAATCTAGGCACTAGTTGTGCTCATTGTTTTTGGGGTGCCACTATTCCCAACCTCTCAGTGGACAGAACTATACCTACACACAGATTGCTACAACCATATTTATTTCTACACCTATCTATCTATCTATCTATCAATCATCTATCTATCTATCTATCTATCTATCTATCTATCTATCTATCTGTCTATCTATATTGAAAGTCACAAGACCACACCAATATTTCTAATTCTAGTCCCACACCATAGGATATGTTCTAATTTTCTATCTTTACAGATTTGTAGCTCCCTTGGCTCACATTATCATTTTTGTATTTAGTTATTTGATCTACCCCTGCATGTAACCAATCTCCTACTGTCACCACTGCCCTGTCCCTCTCCCCCTCTTGATGCCTATGAATATCCTTTTCATTATTCAGGCTCTGACACCCCTTGACCATGGCAGGTGAACACTGATTGTGCTGGGCACCACCTAGTGGTTTGGACAAATTATTGGAAGTGGAAGAACTCCCTATCTCACATCTCCTGTTTACTTAGGTCTCTAGTTGCCAAGCAAGCTTAAGAGGACTGCAAAACCAAGAGGCTCAAACATTTCAACTGCTTACACCCAGCAATTCATTCTCAGGAAAAGAAACCAGGAAATCACCTTTTACTGCACAAGATATCCATATAAAGCAAAATGTTTTCATGAGTCATTTTATTACGTGCAATTGATGTAAATACTTAAAGTCACAGTATTTGTTCTTGTGCAAAGAGTTATTTTTTTAAAAAATTCCAATATATACACCTGTGCCTCGATTTAAGTTATGAAAATACTCAATCCATGGTAAAGTTCTAAATTCTCATGAAAACAATTGTGAATGTCAGCTTTACATTTCTGGTGGCTAGGATAAGAAAGAACATGTGTTCACTATGGTAAGTTTTAAAACAATTATTTAGTGACTTCAAGTGTCTGCTCCTTTAATCTATAAAACAGCAACTCTACTACATGAAGCCAGCGTTAATGTTTTTGTTAAGCCAAGAAAGGAGCAGTACACAGGATTATGAAAGTCCCTGTGCGATGTGAGGTAGTTGCATAATTTGTACATAAGCATTAAAGAATCACCACATCGCCTGGGGAAGAATTTTTACTCAGTTAAAAAAAGGTCAGCTTTAAGTGCTGCTGTCATAATGACAGTGTTAAGAGCCAAAAGGATTTTTTTAAAAGAGAGAAACTTTCTGTGATTAGAACCTATCATACAAGCCTAAGGAAAAAAATTAGTATCATCAAATAAGGCTGCAGAGAAGTAACAAAGACTTTTTATTAAGTTGATATTACTGGAAGGAAGGTATTTTTTGCATTTTAAACAACTTTAGGTCCATTTACATCCTGATTAGGGTCATGGGACGGCCTAGGATGAGAGTTGACCAGGTCAGTATTGGGGCTCCTGAAACAAAATGCCTTCTCTTCCCCCTAAACATACCGATTCAATGACTTAAATACCTTGCAATTTCTTATTTAATATGGCCCATATTTGTCATTATTCTAAGAGGGGAATTCTTTAAAAATTCAGTGTTGTGTCACTCAGTACAAACTGGATACACTATGAACTCATTGTTTTCTTTCAGCATAAGTAAGGGGAAGAGGTACATTAATTTAATTGCAAGTCCACTCCTCACTTGAATCAGACATTTAATGGCTGCTTTAATATGCCTTAATTCAGTCTCCTCGACAACCCTCTGCAGTAGATATCACCCATGTGCTGTGGAAGAGAGAACTAAGGCTCAGAGTTCATTGTTGACAGCAGCAAAATTGGATACACCCGGTGGGGCCCAGACCTCCTGAGGCCATGTCTAGCTTACTCTCCACTCTGATGGTCTCTGCTTTATTCCTTTTTTATTAAGTTTATTTATTTGTTGAGAGAGAGAGGGGGAGAGAGAGAGAGAGAGGAGAGACAGGGGCAGGGAGAGAATAGAGAGAATTTCAAGCAGGCTCTGGCTCTGCACTGTCAGCACAGAGCCTGATGTGGGGCTCCAACCCACAAACCATCAGATAATGAGATCATGACCTGAGAGTCAAGAGTTGGATGCTTAGCTGACTGATCCACCAAGGCACCCCTCTGCTTTATTCCTGATGGGGATATTTTTTAATGAGAATGCTCCAGTCCGTGTGTGTGTTACACTTTAGAAGGATACTGTGCATTCTGGGAAGGATAGAAACTTGGTATAAAAATATCTAAACTTCTGACAATAAACTATTAAAAAATAAATAAATAAAATAAAAAAAATAAAATAAAAAAACAAAACAAAACAAAATATCTAAACTTCTTTGATACTTCTAGGAATACTTAAGAAGGAATATATATGGATCACAGATAAAGTCCATTAAAGAGGAGAAAATTAACACATTATGCTGGCCTTCTTTTTATATTCTCCGTATAATTGCCTGTTTAGTCCTCTGACTGATCTGTTACCTTTAATAGTATTTTAAAAATACATATATGGAACAATAAGCTATGACTTTCAAGGGCACCACACATTTCACAGTGATGATGGTCCTGGAGATGCTTGCCAACAGTTAAATGAACAAAGCATTCAGTTGAGAATTGAATCCCTCCATAGGCACAGTCTGATGATCTTACAGACTTTTAGGTGGCTTGGCTCAAGAACTAAGTACAGTGTAGAATAGAATGTTGATCTAATAGACTGTCCCAGACTTGTTTAACTGCTGAGTCACAATGGCTTTTTCAAGGAAAATTCAAAATGTGAAACTATACATTTGTGTGTTACAGACCTGTGTGTTACAGACCTTTGGAGTAACCTCCAACAATTTTCAGTTGTGAATTTATAATGCCATCTTTCCTTTGTGTCATATGCTTCACATCAAATTATGGTTTGAATGTGTTGGGGCCTTGTTCAAGTCTTAACTAGGTTGATGTATGCTTAGTTCATGCATTATGTAAAAAAATCAATATGAAGGAAATTAAAAATCTCAGTAAAGTCATAATATTCTTCTAGAATAAACATTATGTAGTAGTTGTCTCATTTTGTGCTATCCTCATCTGTGAAATTAGGTAATCCCTGCACCAGAACCTGTCAATACTAACAAGTATTTGTTGTTTGTACCATTCAATCTCTACTTTATACCCAACCATTCACTGTAGTGTGTGAGTGTGTTGTCTGTTTATTATAGATTTAGGAATTGCCTAATGAAAAGTAAAATGCTAGACCAACTTACAACTGCTTTCAACCTTACCCACCAAAATCTATCTTCTGGTTTCTTCTCAAAGTTCCACCTTCACAGTGAGGTGGGTTGTCACATTAATACTGTTTAGATCTACTCCAGCTACTCTTTATTAAGGCTACTGAGAACTTTGGGTGATAAGATGCTCTATTTCAGGGCCACTCATCACATTTGTTGATAAACGCTAACAATAGTTCACTGTGTACTTCCTTCACTGAATTCATCCAACTCCTTGTCAACAGGGCAATGTGTCAGAAAAATGTACCTATGATTGCTTACAACCTTATTTAGTAAATGCATTTGAGCACCAGGCTATAGATTACTTTGACTTGTGCTTCTATTTGTAGCTACTCACAGACACGGCTTGTCTATCCACCCGTTAGATCTTTTAAAGAAAGCCTAACACAAAAGGGGAAAATTGGAATAAATTAGGAGAAAAATATCCTCTCATGTTCACTAACACATTTTTCTGCTTAATAATGTCCCATTAGAACATTAGACAAATATTTTTGGTAGAAAGTGCTCTTATTTCTTTTTCTCTTACAAGCATTGTAATATCAATTCTAAGAAATGTTAAAGCACACAGTGTGAGGCGAACATTTATATTAATGAAATACATGTCCAGAACTGTTCCTTTCTCCAAATTAGTTCATATTTTATCCCACAGAAGGAAGATGTATATATATATATGTATATATATTTGGATTATAAGTAATATTTTAGCATTCTTTTTGGGAGCCACTGCACTAAAATCCTAGGAAGCTACGCCAAAAAGATGGAATCCTAAGGTATGATCAGCCAAAGCAGCTCAAAAGCCAAGAGCGGGCCAAAACCCAGCTAAATAAAATGCATATTTATTTGTTATTTCATTTCTGTACTTTTTCTACACAACTGATTAGCATATGGAAGAATCTAATTTTTATCATAACAATCTAACAATTTAAAAAAAAAACAACACTTGGCTTCCATTTTGATCTCTGCTTTTCTCCTTTCCCTAATTTGTATACTGTTAAAAACCACCACTATCACCATTATCTTTTCCCTTGATGGGATGGAGTCTATTATGCCTTCGAAACAGAAATAAAAAAAAGATAAAAAAAAGAAACAGTTCAGAAATAGTCTATGAATAGAAGTTATTTCAAGTCTTTATGGAGTATTTATTTAGCAAATAAAGCAAAAATCAATTCTGGATCGAAGGGTGCAATGTCAGCTAGCTTTCTAACAGGGCAGTGCCAGTTTAGCTACAGTGGAATACAAATTGGGTATTAAGTTATGCTCACACAGACAGTGGCAATATGTTGGACACCTGTGAAGAGAAAACGAAGTACCACCGATGGTCCGTGGCCCCGAAGAGGCCACTTCCATATGCTCTCCATCGCCTGACAGCTTTGCAGCCCTATCTCAACTCCTTCTCAGCGACATCCATATGGTAGGTGCAGATTGAGAGCTTGCCTTTTCTAAGACAGTCAGGTCTCACTTGGTATTCTATTGCACTGAATACTGGTGAATAGTATTCATAATTTTATTGCAAGGATAAAATTATGAACACTAGTTCCTTCAGCTTTCTTCGAAGAGACAGGTATGGATTCTGACTGTCTTATCTTTTAATGTTATAGAAAGACATTAGTCGCATGCATTGTAATCTGATCTCAGAGTGAATCAGGTTACCATCTATGCATTATGTAGCGAAGAAAAACATATATAATGGGGCTTGCCCATCATTGTTTCAAGGTGCTGGTCACACACATAAACAGAGGGAGCTGAATGAGTGGAAATGGCAGGTATATAATGGAGCAAATATGAACCACAGATTCTTCTGAGAATGACAATTAATTCTTGAATTTCTTGAAGTTTATTTATGTTTAAAATATTCAGCCTTACACATTCATGTCTTCATTCACTGAACATTTGGTGTTTTCAGACTCTTGAAACACTGGGCATCACCTGTCCCTTCTGGCAAAGACTTAATAAATAGGCAATGGTCATTATTTTTATCGCAGCAGAGAGACTAACCACAACCTGAATCATAAAGAAAAGGATAAAAGCACAGAATACCTTCTTAGAAGAAGGGCTTGATCTCTTAGTGGGAGATAAACACTACTTGGACAGAGGAGTGTGTGTTCTTATGTTACTAAATTTTATTTTCATTTAAAGAAATTCCTCACTTTCTACGAAGCTTTGTAAAAGACAGCAAGAACGTTGACACAGATTTACAATTTATGAAAGAAAAAACATAAAATCCTAGAGAAATCTTTCAACACAAACCAAGCTGTGATGATAGTAAACTCAAATGCATAGTAAGAGTTTTTTTTTTTTAAAGAGTCTAGCATTTAACAAATTGAAAATAACAAAAGCAGATATTATCGCCTTCTGTCACTGCAACTTCCTAAACTAAGAGTTTATTTTGCATTTCTTTCTTCCTACAGGAATTCCACTAGATCTGGATGTGAGGTTACACGTGACTTAGTTTCCTTTTGGGAAACTTGAGAGGCGAGCAGAAACGTCACTCTTACTCTTAGTTTACCTTCACCTAACAACCTCCCCAGGGGCAAAAACGTACTGTTCTCTTAAACATTCCTCCATCCTTCTTTCCCTTCACCCCCAATAGACAGGCCTTTATAATCTTTGGCTACCCTCCATTCTTAGCTCCTGGTAACCTGCTGTGGCTTTCAGCTCTGGGATCTTCCTATTACCTTGGTTCCGAATCTCCCAGTTTCTAGGTCTTTGTTACCACGCCAGGTTCCCAGCGGAACGGAGCAGGTGGAGAATTTACAATGAAAGAATCTGGGACCTCAGTGGTCTCTCCCCTGTCTATTCCAATGTACAAATATTTCTAGAGGAGAAACAGTTTGAGGCCAACCTAATGTCAACAGTCCCATCTCCAAACCTTTCTCCAAAAACATGCAAACACAGTTGTCGTCTGTGCTCCAGGGCCTACGAAGGTAACAGCCAAGAAGAGACTGCCCTTTGGCGATGAGAAACTCCCACACCGACCACAGAATTCAAACGGCGCCTCGCTGCATAATTTTAGTTCCTTTAAATCTCGTCATGATTTTCTTAGAAATCACTGTTTAACATGGAGAGGTGTGCTCGGTTCTCTTTGCACGCATCTATTTTCTCTTTACAGGGGACTCGTTAACACACGATCGGACCATACTCCGGTACCAATACGAGAAACAACCGCATCCCTCCATGATCTGCGAGGCTTTGCCCAAGGTGTGCCCCGAATCACTGCCGCAACCTGCATTCACTAGAAGAGCTCGTCCGTGCAGCCCCTAATTGACAGGTAACTTCGCTGTTGCATTTTCAAAGTCATTAGTCTTGTGAAGCTGCAAGAGCACAAGAGTGTGGATGCGCGGCCCACGGCCTCTTCTGAGGGGCTGGCCACACCGCGTGCGGAGCGGGCCCCGAGTTTGCTCTTCTTGCCCCGGGGACGCAGAAGGAGTGGAATTATCTTTTCCTCCAGGGCACTCCAAGTGAGATGCACCACGGCGGTTACTCCAGCTAAGGAACCGAAGGAGGAAAAGCAGCAACCACAGACTCGGGGGCAAACCAAGTTTCTTATCAGAAGAAATCTTCAGAAGTGATGCGGTTTGGTCCAGAGCAGGGCGCTTCCTTCATCTGGGATTGCCTAGGTCAGTTGGTTTGAGCCGAGTGAGCACTGGTGACAGATGGGGAGGTGGGGTGACTGGGATCTCCCTGCTTTGTGGCTCTCAGCTTGGGCCCCAAGATGTGAGTATCCCCACGGGCGCCTCACTGCTCTGTGGGTCCCCGGACTCGCCCTCTTGGAGATGCACTCCATGGCCATGGAAGAGACTGGAGAAGGAAAGGTGTCCCCGCAGTGAACTCTCACAGCCTGGCCTGGTGTGGGAGCCTGGCCGCCTACCCGCTCCTTAGGGATTCTTTATTTATAACCCGGTGCAGAAGTACTTACCGAAGCCCGGATAATCTGGCTTTTTTTCTCAATTATTCATGAGATTTAGGCAAAATTGCAATATTTTTAAGATTTCATCTTTTTGGTAGAAATGACTGAAATCGCAGGCAAGGAATCCATCCAGGATCTGTTTGCTAGAAGCCTCTCCAGGTTAGCTGGGCTTACTATTACTTACTTCAGTGTAAAAACCATCATTACAACCACTCTCTTTGAACTTTGAGAATGGAGAATCCTGAAAATTTGACAGTTGGTGGCAATTTATGTAACTTGTTCTATTACTGTTGGCAGAATGTGGGAAAACATCGGGATGAAAATCTGAACCTATAATACACACGCGCGCGCACACACACACGCATATTTATATAATGTCTCAACAGCAGCAAAAGACACATGGCTGTACTGGGACTGGAGCTGAATGGGGCTTACCGCTCAGGCACGCTTCACATTTATGCCTTAGTCACTAATTCGTTTCTAACTACTAACTGGTGTATGCGTGAAGCCCTGGCCTCTGCCTGCCTCCTTCCTCTGTGCCCGCCCACCTGCTGCCCCGGGGCTGGTGTCACTGGGTACAGCTCTGGTCACCAGCTCCGTAGCACACACATGTCTCCTGAGCTACGGACCCGTCTTTCCATCCATCTCCCCTCCCCTGAATTCCCTCCCCTCGGCCCGCTGAACCCTTTGCTCACTGTTCCCTCCACCGGATACCCCTCTCCCGTTGCTGGCTACTCTAACCCTTGCCCTTCCAAGCCCAGCTCCATCCCACCTTGGGAAACGCTCCGTCATGACTGCCCTACCCAACTCCTCTGCCTCTGACGTCACAGCTCGGCCTCTAAGATTATCGCTACGTCTGTCTCACTAAACCATTGCTCCTTAGTTATCAAGGGATAGAAATAGGAACTAACATGGGAAATGCGTTTGGGATATAGAAAGCCTTTGCATATATTGGACCCTTTTAGGGACCCCTAGGGGTCTAACATCCCACTTCTCACACATGTAAACAGAACAGTTAAAGAAGCTGGTCTCAAGTGACACAGGTGACGTGGCTGGGTGAATGGGATCTGCAAGCTCAGGAACTTAGAGGGCACGGTGCTCCCCCTTGAGTGTGGGGTCTTGGCTTGTTCCTCTCTGTCTCTCCCAAGCACCTGTGGCTGTTAGTAAATATTTGTTGAACTGAATTGGGACAGGAAGTAGATAAGAAAGGGGTCCGTGAGCTGGGTGATCTAATCCCACGTCATGCCTGAAGGTCACAAGGAAACTCTCTTTACACAGCTACATCTCCTGCAAGGCTCCCGACAAGGGGCTGTTCTCCCTTGGGGTGCAAGAAGCACGCACATTTCTCCGTGGCTCTGTGTCTAACGAAACCGGGCCATGGATGTGTAGCAGCAGGCAGCAGGACTAAGAAAGACCTCCGTGTGAAACTATTGATATTTGAGACTTCCTGGTCCTTTCCAAAAGTCTATGGGCTAATAAGAATTAATAAAATTAAATAAAAAATTAATAAAGCATATGTACTCCGGTGAAGTATAAAATCAGGTTTATGATGAACCCTTTCTGTAAATTAAAAGTTTTCAAGAATTCTGTTATTCATTTTTTTTCATAATCAAGCTTTCAAAATGTTTTCCCATATGGTTCTGTCACTTTATCTTTCCTTATCATGCTTTTATGAATTGTAAGGTCAGAAATAATAAATGTCGTTTACGGAACACTCCTCTTCTACAGAATGTATGAAAGCCTTGCCGTAGGAGGATTAGAAATGTTAAGGCAGTACTCAGAGGCCATGAAACTGCTGACAGGCAGGGCGCCCGTGGTCTGCTGATACAGCCCAGACCCCGGCTTCTGGGAGCTGGGACTGGCCCCGTGCCCGGGTGTGAGGCCGCTCAGGAATGCAGGTGGAGCAGTGCATACTCCTTTGTCCCAGTGCGAGGACACCTAACAGGTCGACGAGCAGCCCCAGATTTAGCACTGAAAGTCCTGCGTCCTGGCAAACTGCTCAGTCTGGAGCACACCAGGAACATCGGCCACCCCGTCCAGGTGCTATTCAAAACAAGGTTCGTAGAAGAATGTTGAAGCTAGTGAGTTTTCATACTCACTGGTTTACCCATCATTATTATCAGGTCTTCTTCTCACTCTGAGCAATAAAAGGTTAACATCTGACCTTACGTAGAAAACAGACTCTATCAATACATCTGGAATGTCGCTCATGCAATCCGATCCTTTTTCCTCTCCTACTCATGGCTGTGTGCTGCTCGGAAAGTATGCATGAACTCAGAAGTATGTGACACGTGCCCACGTTCATAACCTTGGCGCTTAAAGTCCAAGGTTAGTGCTATTTGCCTTAGAGTGAGGTCACGCAAATGTTACAGATCATGGAACCAAAAGTCATGTAGACATTTGGGACAGTTGTGTGTGTGTGCGCGTGTGCGTGTGCTGGGGAAGGAGGCTCTCATCCTGACATGATGCCTGTGTCCCAGTTTCTGACTTCCTCAAGAGAAAAAGTCCCTCTTCAGGTGGTGCCAAATGTCCTGGGGGAACTAGCAGGTCTAGGACTTCCCTTTTTCATGGTAGAAGAAAATAAGTCGCATGACTTTTTTCTTATTTTGTAAAATGAAACTTATATGTAGACTCAGAACTGACATCCATAGAAGAGTCTTCTGGTCCTCAGTGTTTATCAAAGCAAATTTCTTCCCGTTCTGCCCTTCAAAGTATAACATTTCTGATATTATTTTAAAAATTAAAAAAAACAGACGTTGTCGTTTTCTGTTCTTTAATGGCCAGAATGTTTTATACCCTTAGGCAAGTTTCATAGAAAAATATATATACTCTGTGCCAAGTAATAATGTCTAAAATGTGTGAAACATTACCTATATAGTAACCTATATTACCTATAATATATATCTATCCCTAGGTGTATATATATGTGTGCACGGATATATATATCTGTGTGGATGAATGTATATATGTACAACTATGTTGTGTGTATGCTTACATGCCCATGTGCCTATATAACAAGCTTAAGAACCACAAAGCCCAGGGGTGCCTGGGTGGCTCAATCTGTTGAGGGAGTGACTTTGGCTCAGGTCATGATCTCACCTGCGTCGGGCTCTGTGCTGACAGCTCAGAGTCTGGAGCTGCTTCGGATTCTGTGTCTCCCTCTCTCTCTGCCCCTCCCCAGCTTGAGCTCTGTCTCTGTCTCTCTCTCTCAAAAACCAATAAACGTTAAAAAAAAAAAATAAAAACAATACAAAAGAACCACACAGCACAACGGTTACCTCTGGGGAGGAGAAGGAAGTGAGCTCTGGAAGGAGTCCCAGGAAAAGAGCTTACCCTCATGCATCCTTCACAGTGACATTTCAATCTGGCCACCTTATCTCCCCCCGTGTTCACACCTCTCCTCCAAGGTGATACTGGGTGCTCAAGAGGCCCCAAGCTTGTCAGGTAAGGGTGAGACCTTTGGGTTCCACTATTTGGGTCTGAATTTTGGATGTGTCATTTTTGCCTGTGTGACCATGACCTAGATCCTTAATTGCTGACAGCCTCAGTTTCCTATAACTAAAAATCTGAAAATCATAAAAAAATTTTTTAAAATGTTTTATTTATTTCTGAGAGAGAGACAGTATGAACAGGGGAGGGTCAGAGAAAGAGGGGCCTGAACCCGTGAACCATGAGATCATGACCTGAGCCAAAGTTGGACGCTTAACCACTAGGCCACCTAGGCGCCTCTGAGAATCATTTTCATGAATAAATGATTCCACTCGTTTGGTTAAGACATGTGCTACACTGAAGGGCCAGATTAAAATGGCTCTTTCAATAAAGAAAGTGTATTACTGGATACAAATTTTTACATTAATTTCAATTTCCCTGAAGACATTGGCACACATTATCAGGAGTTGGGAGACTCACACAGATAAATACAAATCTAGAAACCTCTTCTTCTGTAATATTAAAAAGATGAGTACACTTGTACAATGCCTTAAATGTTTCCAAATGCTTTCTGTGACATCACAACTTTGCCCTTTTTGCTTTGTGCATCTGACATGGCCTGGATAGCTACTCTTTTTAATTTCCACTCGGGTGTGGCTAATTCTATATTCCTCTGAAAGATAACATAACCCTTGCTCTGAATCCTTCCCTTGTCAATTCCCTTAAAATGGAAGGTAATGAGAGAAAATTTAAAATAAGAATAGAAAATAGCCACCAGTTTCATAAAGATGGTGGGCGAATGGGACTTTGTCTTGATGATATACCTCTAGACAAAAGCACTTGCAGATAGTAATTTTTTTTTCCTTTAGAGCTAAAGGTGACTTCAAAACAGATTTTTACTCCGGAAACAGCTGAAGAACCAAAAATGTCCACAGAGATTAGAACTGAGTAGCACTAACAGAAAGCCAGTTATAGCTGTGTTTGAAGGGAAAAGTTTTACTGTGAAAAAATTAAATAACCACTAATAAGATATGTATGTCTTTTCTGAGGAAAAAGAAACTATCTTGAAATTTTCTGTTTTGAACTTTTAAATAAAAAAAATAAAAATAACCACAGTAATTCAAAGACAAATTCAACATATATTTTCTAGCTCTGTTTTCTCCTTCCTTCATCTGCCATCTTTCTAATTCCATCTTTCTGTGTCTATTCACCTGTCTGTCTATCTATCTATCATCTACTTGTTTATCTGTCAGTCTATCTTTTGAACATCTACTCAACCTAGGTCTTGTGTTAAATATAGATATATTTGTTCATATCGTATTTCTTGGCTTCTCTTCCTTATTAAGTTTATTTAATTATTTTTAGAGAGAGAGAGAGAGAGAGAGCACCAGCACAAGTGGGGGAGGGGCAGAGAGAGAGAGTGAGAGAGAGAGCAAGAGAGAATCCCAAGCAGGCTTTCTGCTGTCAGCCCAGAGCCTGACACAAACCATGAGATCATGACCTGATCCAAGATCAAAGTTGGACACTTAACTGACTGAGTCACCCCGACACCCCCTCTTCCTTTGTAAACTGCAGAAACTATCCTTGGAGTTTCACACGGATAAAATGTCAACAGTTATAACAACAAAAATAGGTGACATTTATCCATTACCAAGTGCCAAGCATGTTGTCATGTTCTACTGTTTATAGACACCGTTGTGGTTAATGCCGTCCCACGTCCTGCTCAGGTAGATTTCATTACTTCTAGTTTGTTTCTGCAAGTTGTACGACAGTTCAACAGCTTGTTCAATGTCACACAGTAAGTTATGGCCAGAGCAAAGTTTCTGGTCCCTTTGGAGCGTGAGAGATCTTGAAGTAAAGAGGATGTGGAAAAAAGGGAGGAAGGAGTCAAGGATCATGGGAAGATTAGATGCTGACTGAGCAGAAGAAGGGCAGTGTCATTTGGGTACACGAACAAGCTGCCAGGGGCTGTTGGGAAGCCGTAGTGGTAACAGTTTTCATTTTAGAGGCATAGATGGTCATGGTGACAGGCACTGTCCTGCACCTGTAACTGATAACTGAACATCATCACTTAATTCTCTCAGTGACTCTATGGGGAACGTGATGGGCTTGAGTGTGGACATGTCACTCTGGATGCGGCCATGAGACAAGCCGGGGAAAAAGTTTGGCGGGCAAGTGAAGAGGCAGGATCTGAGCAAGAGCCAAAGCCAGGAGTGATTAGCACAGAGGCCCGGTAGGCCATCTCACCGTGGCCTCATGTTACTGCCGATGCCAGGGAGGGAGTGGGAGAGCAAAGGAGAGAAGGATGAGAGGAATGCTTGCCGAGCTGTGAGGTGAGAGCTCAGAGGCCAAGCCAAGGGAGAGGGAGGGCTGCATCATCAGCCAGTCAGAGAAGAGGTTACAAGGAGAGAAAGTTCAAATCTGACAATATCCAAGTCATGGCTCTTCACAATAGCAATTGTGGAATTGTGGCGGGGACTGGACCTTTACTCAGGAGGAGGGCAATGTGATTGCATGGACAGGAAAAGGAATCTTTAGGCACAGAAATTCTCTTTTTAGGCAAGGCAGAAAGAAAGAAAGAAAGAAGAAAAGAAAGAAAGAAAGAAAGAAAGAAAGAAAGAAAGAAAGAAAGAAAGAAAGAAAGAAAGAAAGAAAGGAAGGAAGAAAGGAAGGAGAAAGAAAGAAAGATAGAAAGGAGAGAGAAAGAAGGAAAGAAAGAAAGAAAAAAGAAAGAAAGAAAGAAAGAAGAAAGAAAAAAGGAAATAAAGAAAGAAGTATGATGAGGTTAAGATGGGGGTGAGGGGGGAGTAGATAGAGACTGGGTGAAGTGTTTAATTATCCTTAGGTATTGAGGTTGCTGGTAGCACTGGTACAAGTGGGATCCCTTTCTGCCAATTTCCCCTAACAGTAAAAAGTCTCTAAAGTGTATTTCCAGGAAATGGGGGTGGGGTAGGGTGGGGAATTCCTGGTGGCCAGTAAAAGGAAGTTACATGGAATTGAAAACACTGTGTTATCAGGACACGTGGTGAGGAAAGAGGAGGGCTGCTCATTGCTCCTCTTCATCAGATACATATCTTAATAGATCTCATGGTCCAATTTATTATATAAGTAGAACAGAACTCAAGACACAGTCTCAGAAATGTGGTTAGGGTTTTGTGTGTAGTTAACATTTTCCTTTGCGGCACCCTCTTTGGATTTAATGGCTTCAAGATAGGACTGAAGTTTAAGGAATTATAAAGGAAGTCAACAATTATTCAATGCAATCTGTAGAACCTTAAAATGATATATGAAAACAATCCAATGACGTTCATCTGTACGTGGTTGAGAGGGCCAACACATCCCTTAACACAAGCTTTCTTGTGCGTGCACAGAGAGACTCCTTCAACTGTTACCTTTGAAAAAATTGCCTCAATTTGAACACAGTGAGAGCCGAGGCTCTCCAGAGTGGCTTCTCTCTGGAGGACAACTTCACATCAAGATGCCAGTTGAAGAGGACCAGTCTCAGGAGAGAAGGCAAGGCATTAATTTAGAGGAGAAACACTTGGAATATCTTTAATGTCCAGTGCCTACAACATACCTTGATGACAAGCAAGGGCAGATAGAGAGGGAAGAGGGAGAGAAGAAGGAGGTAGAAAGAGAGGAGAGAAACAAAGCATGCTTGATTCTGGACAGTCGGCCAAACCCCCAGTGGCCACGCAGTCCTGCACATCCTAATTTCCATGACTAATTTTAGTAACTCCAAAATAGTTGGGCATCGGTGCCTTTACAAAAAGGTTATTTGGATGAGTGGAGCAACCATGGCCTAAAAAAAGCATCAGCCTCTTCCATATAGGTGTGCCAGTTACAACAGAACACCAGCTTTACCCCAGTCAGTCCAAGGGACCAGGGACAGAATGGCCCTGGTAAACCTCATGTATGTGAAGGGCAGCCAGTGTGTGGCTGTGAGCAGCCAAGAAGCAGGGAGTCACCAACTGGGGGATTCTAAGGGGCTCTGCTGTGAGAAAGAAGCACCAAAATAATGATAGGCAGCAAGATCTGAAGGAAGGGGAGGGTTGGAAAATAAAAGAAAGAAAGAGACAGAGTAAAAAGAAGTGATTAAAACTAAATTCTGAGACATCCTAAACAAACACAGCCCAGTAGGGACACTAGTTATGGGATCTCCCTCCATAGAAAGGAGAGCAGAGTCTGACAACTTGAAAAGCGTGGTTGGGTGCAGTGTTCCTCACAGATGCCTTCTTTGTTTTCCAGTATGACCCAGTATTAAGAGATTGTCTTCTTTTTATTAAATAAATATTTATTTATTGGGGGGGGAGGAGCAGAGAGAGAGGGAGAGAGAGAATGTCTCTCTCAGTACAGAGTCCGATGTGGGGCTTGATCCCATGAACCGTGAGATCGAGAGTCAGAAACTTAACCAACTCAGCCACCTAGGTGCCCCAAGAGACTATCTTCTAATCCAACATGGATTTGAAGACAGTATCTGATTCCATATATTTTCCAACATGCTTAAAAATGCCCAACATTGAAAATACATCTTTATTTGTAATGCTTGTTGGAATACTTTCAAAATACTTAACTTCAAATGTGAAAACATGAAAAATCACCTTTGAGGAAAAGTTATCTAATTAAATAATACAAAGGATTTTTAAAAATGAAACTCCTTAGGTAAAAGCTGATGCATCCATATCTTTCTTTAGAGTCTTCCATCCTACTCTCAGGGAAGAGTGTATATTGCCCACCTTTTGTATACAACATCTAGATTCTTAAAAATTGTCCGTCTCATCATACATGGGAAGAACTGCCTTGTTAGTAGTTTTTCATACTTTGCAGAGAAGGTAGAGCAATCCAAGTTGAATAATGGTGAAAGTACTGACTCTGACCTTGACTCTTCACACACTGTCTTTAAAAAGTTTAAATCAGCCCTTGAAAACAAATTGAAAACAAAACTAGAGGGTTTTCCTCTAGGTATTTGAAAGGCTGACAATCATTTTTTATCCCTTCTATCTAAGTGAAGTCTCATGGAAATGGTTAGAGCCACAGAATATGTTCTATAATTTGATATTCATAAAAATATAAAGTGGTACATTAAGATTTTTTCGTAGACTCCACCACCAACTTAAAAAATGGATACTTTAAAATTGCCCTGAAGTTACATGCAGAATGTGTTTGAAATTTATTTTATTTGTCATAAATATTCATTTGAATTAAAGCCTGCAAATGTTGTATCAGGGAACATATTGTAATTTTTTAAACCAGGAAAAACAAAGAGTTGCTACTTATGATGTCAAAAAAAAGAAAGGTTTTTTAAATATTTCTCAAAGGATTTGGTTTCAGGTTTATGAATTACAGAAGAGTAAGAAATCTTGGGCATTTGGAAAAATGGAAATCTCAGGAGTGGAGAAGTGTGTCAGATCCTTTCTGCAGCAGGAAATCTAGTGACAGCCACATGCTGCACAAAGTTACAGATATCCGCGCCTGTCTAGTATTTGACAAATGCTCTCAACACAACCTGACCTGGGAACCAACAGGCATAACCACCCTCCAAAAAAGGTACAAACGTGTACTAAAATAAAGTGTATTTTCATCAAAGCGAAATACAGTTTTATGTAAGCCATCCATGGTGGATAAATTTAGCTTTCTACACCGCAATAAAAAATGTATTTAAAATGAAATAAACACCTTAATTCATGCTCATCTTGGGACAGCATACCAAAGTTTAAATGTTTAAAAACAAGGCAATAAAGACATTTTTATGGTTGATAACCAACTACAAATTTGTCTGGGGGAAAAAATCATTAAATGTTTGACAAAAGAGCTGTGATAAGACATAAAGAACACAGTATTCACTGTGTAAAGAAGCAGAGGGGGAAATGCAGCTTGTCCCCGATCCCACATTTTCAACTATGTGTGCTATGATTACAGTTATAAACAATGGCTACTGTGTCAGCACAGAGAAAAACAAACAATAGGTCTTTTTCCGAAAGTATCTGTAGGAAGAACATACAAACGAGTCAACAAGAGAACTGAAATAATCCTTGTTTTCTCTGTAAAAATAATACTTAAAGGTTCATTTGCAAGAATGTTGGTATTCTTTTCCTCTGTGCATCTTATTTTCCTTCATTCACTATAGAATTTTTCCCAACTTGCACCTGGTTTGACCAGCAGTCAGCTGGCTTCTAAGGATTCTCCCTGTGTTATTCCCTCCAACCCCCAGAGACTCTGTCGACAGCTGCACAATTGTGCTTTCTTTAGTTATAAAAGCAAGCTTGTGACATCCCTTGCTTGATTCAGTTAAAAACTGAATTAATTGAAATCAATTCAACAAATACTCCCTCAGTGCTTACTGCGTAGAAGGCACTGCTGCTTTGGGGGGTGGGTACTGAGAGAGTGGAATGAGCCATAGTCTTCAAGAAGCTTACAGTCTACTTTGGGGTATAAGACACATGTAACACGGGCAAGGCAAAATGTATATTCTATAAGAGACGCATGTTCTGTTAATTTAGAGAAAAAGAGATGGATAGAGATGTCAGATAAGAGGTTACCTGAAACTAGTCTTGAAGCATAAAGGATTTTATGGTTGGAAGTGGGAATGGGGAGAAGGTGGCACTCTGCTGATGGACGGAGCGAGAACAAAGTGTGAAGTAGGGTCCACAAACGAGTCATTGACATGAATGGAGCCCAAAGTTTCTGTCTAGGAAGAGTGGGGGGGATACAAGTGAAAGTAGAATCACCGGGTCTTACAGCTGGGGGAGACCTTCTTAAGGACCTAAGTGAGTGCCTTCACTCAAGAAAGGAGAGGGCCCAGGGCAGAGAGGGCCAGCGACTTGGAGTGGATGAGGGCACGGGGCGTGATCAATGGCAGAGTGCAGGACAGAGTGGACTAGAGCAGTGGGAGACAAAGGGATCTGACCAGGATACTAGTGCTGGGAAAGGAGATGAGGTGGGGGAGGGGTACCTTGCAGAGGATGATGAGGCAAAGCAGACATGTGGAGGTCAGAAAGAGGGGAGAGTCAGATGACACTGAGATCTGACACCTAGGTGAATCTGAGTAGTATCTTTTTTTTTCACTTTGATTATTTCTTTTTAAAAATTTTTATTTAATTTATTTTTTAAAATTTACATCCAGGTGAGTTAACATAAAGCTGAGCAGAGTATTTAACAGAAATCTGATTCAGAAGATGGAGGGAATTTAGTTCAGAGGGATAACTCGGTTTGGAGGGATAATGATGAAATCAGTTTGTTTACTATTGTGTTTGAGGTATGAGTGTGTACATCCAGATGGAAGGGTTGAGAAGATGCTCATATTTTATGTTGTTCTCCTGAATTAAGGGTTCATTAACAATGTCTTTCCTAACCTGACTTTAAGTAACATTTTTTTTCTAAGCCATTGAAATAATATGTGAATAATATTTTAAATTCAATGTTTTAATACATGCTAAATAAGAGATTTCTGATTGAGGTTGTTTCAGGAGCACAAAAAAGTTGCTAAGAGATTGTTTGGGTCAAAAATCTTACCAGAGCAAGCAGCATGGGAGCGTTGGCCAAACACACTTGTCACTGCCCGTGTGGGAGTCCTTAGCAGAAGACAGAATAAGATGGGAATCACCAGGGAAAGAAGATCAGATTGGTCCTGGATTTGTCTTTTGGGTGGGATCACAGAACAGATGAGTGGATTTATTTAAAACAAGAGAAGGAAACTTCAACTCTTGCCCAATTCCAGGGTGGGCCTTGTCATGGATTTTACTGAGGCTGCACATTAACAAGAATTTTTGTTCTTGTTGATGTCTTTGACCTTTGAAGTCTGATCAGAAGAAAGTAGAAACTAGATCATTTTTCCTTTCTATAAGGAAAGAAATTCAGACTTTCATAAGAAAGCACATTCTTTCAAAGTCCCCTGTGATGCTAGGCAGGGCCTTTAGACAATTTTCAGACATATTTAACCTTCAGAATTACTTCAGTGCATTGGGCTCTTTGCTTAAGAGCCCAAGTCCCTTCCTGTGGGGCCTGTGGGAGCACTCGAGTCTAATGCAACTCTTTGCACACCAACCAGATTGTTCCTTAATCTGTATTTCAGCTTTAGAAAATTTAGATTCAAACATTTGGCTCAAGGCAGATCATTGCTGATGGGCCCCAACTTTATGATTGTGCTTTTGAAGAACTAACATACATGCAGATGTTTGGGGACTTTGAGTTCAGTTGAGAAATATTTACACCTTCATTTGAAATTCTACTTATATTATATTTAGGCAAGTTTTCTGGCTCCTAATAGGCGAATAATGAGTCATTGCTGGTAAGGTTTACAGATTAAAAACTTTCTGTTGTGATGGCAATGAGTTATTTTTCCTCACTTGCTTCTTATGGAGAAGGAAAAGCCAATTTAATGCAATCTGGCCACAGTTACACTAGTGAGACCTGCATTAGAAATTTACTTTCTTCTGCTGATGACTGACCTTGCCTACCTGGAGTAATCATTCTTCTTTTTGGAGTCTGTTCCTTCTACTTTTATCGATGAGTTGTACCGGTTTTGTGCTGTTAAAGATATAACTTACAAAAACAAGCGACAGGCTACCAAGGAGTCTGGCCGTGCAAGCATTAACCAAGCATGTCCTGGGTGACCAGTGTGTCCGCATTTGCATAAACTGGGGGCTGTGAATGCAAGCCCTTGTCAGTCACTGGCTCGGGCGAGTGGCACCGAGAGCAGCTGACTTTCTGTTGATGCCGATGGTTTGGTGGCTCCATTTAAACACATTTTCACAAAACTCATTTGTATCTTTTTCCAAAGAAACCAACACAGCGTTAGCTTGCCGCGGGACTACGATGCAAAACTTTCTGATGGAAAATGAAATGGAAAGTGTTATTGTTTCTTGGAAAAGGGAACAAGGGAGAGACTAGCACAGTCTGTAAGTTAAGTGTTGATTGAAGCACTTGCTACAATAAATGATTGGCAAGTGCATTCAGCCTTGCACGGTGTAGATAAATGTGTGGGGCATAAAACATCTAGTTCATTTCTGTTATTGTCTAATATATTATGTAATAAATGCCCAGGCAGCAATAGATATTTTTCTTTTTTCATCAACCTATAAAGGGATTCTTAAAACACCATGTTAACAAACTGGCTAAATGTTCACCTCTAGAATTGTACTGCCTAAAAACAGAAGTAGTCATTATAGCTATTATGTATTTGTGAGCAAAACTCTTATCAATTCATTTCGTGCCTGATTCCTCTTCAGCAAAATTATGTTAGACATAGAACTTAGTGGTACAGATGACACTCTCTTTGATCAGACAAAGAGGGTTTGATACATGAATTATAAATCCCTACTTTAGTTTGTTTCAGCAGAATGCTTTCTGCAGTATCATTCCAGTTCACCATCTTTGACATTTAAAAAAAGTATCCTTTCATATTTTGTTAGGCTAAAAGGGAACAGTCTCTACCATTTCAAAGGAAAGTATGCTGATTGCTTACAAGAAAAATAAAAAATGTGAAAGCCATTTTTCAAGCTCTCGCATACATTCTTTAATTGTTCTTAGTAAATATCTACAAATGAATAGCATTTGGAAAAATCCTAAGCTCATCCTTGCTTTATAGAGAGAAATGCTTTCTCTGAGTCATTATTTAAAACAAGAGAAGGAACCTTCAACTCTTGCCCAATTCCAGGGTGGGCCTTGCCACGGATTTTACTGAGGCTGCACATTAACGAGAGTTTTTGGATGGACATGATATTTGGATGGACACTGACAGACATTTCTTGGGTCTCAGGCAGAACACAGGAGCAACAGATATAAGGACAGACATGAACTAAATCACACTGGCAACTTTTTGGTGCAGAATATGTTATAAAAATGAAACTAGACAAGGCAGAAGAACACCCACTTAAAGAAAAGGGGGGTGGTCTGCCCTTTAGAATCACAGAATCAAAGACTCTTGACATTTCCAAGCTCGAGAGAGTACCTCTGGGTTCTGGGGCCAATCCCTTGATATGGACCTTATTTTGTACAGTTTTTTTTTTTTAATGTTTTATTTATTTCTAGGAGAGAGAGAGAGCATGAGCAGGGGATGGTCAGAGAGAGAGGGAGTCACAGTCTCTGAAACAGGCTCCAGGCTCTGAGCTGGCAGTCAGCACAGAGCCCGACGTGGGGCTCGAACCCACGAACCGCGAGATCATGACCTAAGTGAAAGTCGGATGCTTAACCAACTAAGCCACCCAGGCGCCCCAATATGGACCTTATTTTGAAGGGACAGTGCTTTTGGACCCAAGTATCGGTGCCCTGACTCTGAATCATGGAGGGGGTAGACTCAAAAATGGCATCAAATTAGAGTTTTATCAAGGTCACATCTAAGAGAGTACCTAAGATTTTTCTACAGCAGCTTTGGGGGCGTAAATATATATTCCTTGATTCAGAGTTATTAACCAATCATTTCAATTGGGCACAGGTTTAGGCATCAGCTGTCATCAAAATAATTAATGCAGCAGCAAGTCAATTCAACATTAAACATTTGGTAAATGCCAACTATGTACAAGTCAAAGAAGATAATTATTTTGGAGAGCTTTCCCTACACAAAGAATGGTTGATTCGGGGCTTATTTCCTTGTGTTGTGAAACAAGCCAGGGCTGCGTTTGGGGGCTCTGCGCTGATCACATAACTGCATTTGGAAAAAGATTTCATATAAAAGCACACAACTCCCACCCAGCTGCAAAACGACAGTTGGGAGTTTGGTCCTCACCGAAGGAGAACCAGGATGAGAGTTTGTGTTTAGAAAGGCCGCTCCCGAGGCAGCATGCAGGTGCACTAACAGACAGGAGTGTGGAGTCAGGAGACCACATACCAGTCCACGAGCGAGATGGGGAGCGTCTGAACTCAGGCAGAAGCCACGGATGGAGAGCAAGAGGGAGCCTTTCACAGGTGGATCCCTAAGGCTGGGTGTATTGACTGGAAATCTCAACTGTTCCATTGAGATGATGGAACTCAAGATGGCACCCAAGGAGTGGCTAAATGAACGATTTATTAATAAATACCAGGCATGCAATAAATAGGAGTAGATATGGGAAACAGACGATGAATTCAATTTTGGTCATACTGAGTAGAGGGTGTCTAAAATGCGGTTGAAAACATCAGTTTGGTATTCAGGAGAGAACAGGCTTTTAGAAAAACAGACCCAGGAACCGCTGACCTGGAAGTGAAGTGGATGAAATTGCCCAGGAGGGTAAGGAGGAAAACGAGCCAGAGAGTACCAGTGAAGAGAGAGGGATCAAAGAGGCAGGGAGTGTCGGGATTTCATGCCTACTAGTAACCATCAGAGTTATCATTCTGGGTGTACTGCAGGTGCACTGAAGACTGAGGCTGATGAAACGCTTCCTGTCTGTGCCCATCAGGAGTTGGACAGAATGGCACCTTCTGTGTGTTGGCAGGAGACGGACACAGTGGTGCTCACTAAATACTTGCTGCATAGAAGTGAATTCTATCAAGCTAAATTGGAGTAAGGGAATACCCTTTTTTTTCAGTTTATTTATTTTGGGGGGGGAGAGAGAGAGAGAGAGAATTGGAGAAGGGCGGAGAGAGAGGGAGAGAGAATCCGAAGCAGGCTCTGCACTGTCAGCACAGAGCCCAAAGTGGCGCTTGAACCCATGAACCGTGAGATCATGATCTGAGCTGAAACCAAGAGACAGACGCTTAACTGACTGAGCCACCCGGGCGCCCAGGGAACACCCGTTTTGAATCCATGAGACGGGGCCGGGGTACAGGAGGTAGCTGTCCTGAGCAGTGGTCTGCCGTGTGTATATACCTGCCCGCCCTGGGCCAGGAGAAGGCCGGCCTGCCCCAGCGAGGGGCGCCAGAACTGGACCAATGGAATCCAGAACCCAAATTCTCAGCAAGAGTATAAGGCAGAGTAGATCTGATGGAGGCGCAAATAAGGAAAACAGTTCTCTAAAACTGCATTAGCTCCATGAGGGAATTTCCTCAGAAATTTGGGGGAAATGTGAGAGTGGACATGATGGAATATGGCTTTCCACCCGCAGCTCTGGAGCCGCCTGGAGCCTGTCGCTGGGCTGTGGGGGGCTGACAGTACACGGATGGCAGGTGGGCTATATGGGCCCAGGGTGTTGGACTCAACCCCTGGGGCTCCATCCTGAGCAGAAGAGAGTAGATCCAGAAGCTTGCCAGAAAAACAGATACACAACAAAAGCTGGGTGCTTAGGTAGTCCATTATGAGGATTCTAGAAAGCTGTAGGTCATATGTACTCAGAGGTGCCTGTGGCTACGAGCTGACGTGGGCTGCTAGCAGAAAGGTCCAGTAACCACTTGAGGAAGCCTTGTCATTGTCTACCTTGGGCTGAAGCAGAGAGAGGTGGGGAGGGGCCCTCCCCCTGCCTGGGGGGAGGTAGGCTCATTTCCTGGGCCTTAGAATAGATGAGAGGACAAATCACGGAAGCAGCTTAAACCTAAATGTGGCAAGATGATTCCCCCCCCCTCCCCAATTGACTGCAGTACCCTGAGTGGACCTGGTTAGGCAGCGTGGGGGGTTCAGGAAACTGACTGAGATCCATAAAAATAAAGAACATTTCAGTTTGTATTCCATTCCTGCTTTGTGACTGTGAGCCTCAGTTCCACTACAGCTGCAAGTAAGCTAAGGTGGTAGCTTTGAATTTTATAGGGTATTTTAGGTGGGATTAAGCTGATGATCTAGTTAATTCCTCCATGAGCTTATCAGGTAGTGGTGGGAAGATGATGAGTCTGTAACGAGGCCACCCATTTACACTGTGGACATTTGATTTGCTCTTTTTCTTAACGGAATTTTTTTTATTATTATTATCTAGTGTTCTCCTAAAAATTGGCTAATATCTTTGCAGTAAAATGTACTGATTATTAAAGCAACAGCATTTAACGTCATTAAGCTCTGTTCATTTGAAAAATCTAGATTTCTTATGAGGACTGGAAACTATCCTGGGACTTCACTCAGGCTGAACTTAAGATCCGTGCATGGAATATCCTATTAAGATGTTCCTATGTTATAGGACTTGGGTGGCTTGTTTTATAACAAGGTCCTCTGATCTTCCTTTTTTTAGTTTCATTTTCTAGTACAATCCAGGCTTATTCTGGCCAATTGTTCCCACTTACTGTTGTCAGAAAGAATCGATTGTGACAACGCCAAGAAAACTTTGTCCCCCCCTTTCTCTTCCTCTCTCACGCCCCGCGGGGCTGTCTGATGGGGACTGAGGACCTCTCCCACTGTCACTGGCGGTTGATGGCAGTGTTTGGGCCGCCTTTGGACCATGCGTGCTAGGTTAATTCCTTTTACGGTTTCTGCTCATTGCATTGCCTTTCTGGCTTAAGCTCTCCCAGCCCTTCAGGTATCAGGCCAGAAAACAAATCTTTAGTGATCTGGCCTAATTTGCAAGTTTTTCCAGTTTCCATGTGCCCACCAGGCCTCTGATGGAGCCCCATGGTTCCCTCCTTATCTGTCCCATACACTGGCGCTCTTGTTTGCGAAGGCTGCCGCACCGTCTTCTCCAAGAACGGTCAGCTTTCTCTCCCTCCTCACGCTGTGAGGCGCCTTTACATAGGTTTCTTTATATTAGTGGCCTAAGTCAGGCCAGGTTGTGTTTCCTTACCTTGCTGATGTCTCTTGTCCAGGGCTGGAGGAGAGTGAGATAGGTGAGTCTGAATTGACTGGCCCAGGTCTGATGGGACATTTGAAGGAATTCAAAGGTCTCCCCCGCCAGGAGTTGTTTCAGAACTCATGGCCTCGGTACCCCTGAGAGCAATGAGAGACGTCCTTCCCACTGGTGTGGCCGATGGGAACGACCCGTGAGCCGTCACATGAGCCCTTCTTTTTCCTGTCTAGGTGCTCAAAGCTCTTTGCAGGTCCTAATGAAATATCACATTAAATAGATTGAAGCATTGTTTAGGCACTATTCTCTTCTAACAGTTTTCATAAGAGTTTGATACTCTGGATTTCACCATAATTTGTCAGGGCACGGGAAACCTATCAGGGAACGTTTCACGGAGTTAGCACTGAGACGTAGGTAGTGCTGTATAACCTGTAGCATTAAAGAAACAATTTATGTACAGGACTTACTAGACACTCAAATGGACCTAAATTGAATAAGAAATGCTACTTTAACATTTGCAATTACTCGGTGTTCTATCATCTATGAGTGCTACACATTAGCACCGGGGTAGGTTTCTTAAGAAACGGCGTGCAAGAAGCTAAATTTGCACATTGATTTTTGTCTTTTGTCTGCAGTTTAAGGCTAATTTAAAAGGATGGTGAGGAGATTCTATTTTCAACTGGCTGAAGTTCAATAAGAATATAATAAAACACTGTTATAGCAAACTCTTTCACAGTGAAATTTTGGCAGAGCTAAATCTAATTCCTTTCAATGTGCTACAGTGCAGCCAAAATACTGTTCTGGGGAGCAGGACACCCATTAGAGTGACAAGCTTCCTACAGCACAAGGATTTTTCCATATTTTATTCCAAAGTAAATCAGCATCTCATTGCGAATTAAGAAGGCAAAAAGGAAATATTGTATCACAAAATCAATAAGGCCATACGGTTTCATTACAGCTATATTTTTATCATAAGCCTGCATTTTCTTAATTTCAGAAGCATATTTGATCATGTTAGACATAGGAAATGACTTCATTTAATTATTCTTGTAGCGAAAGCTTTGTAATTCTTCATCAAGCCTACTGATGAGCTTAAGAACCCTAATGAAAAGAGTGACCATAAAACAGATCTCCTTGGGCAATGAGTCAAGAATGGGAAGTTTTAACGGTGTTTCTTTTTGTTTCTTTTCTCTAAACCCTACACCTCCAACTAGGTTGACCTTTAAGTCCATGGCTTCCCGCTGATGGAGGAGCAGACAGGAGGCTTTAGAAGGGCACAGGGTGATGCTCTTAAAATCAGGAGCAGCAGATGTTCCTGTGTAGTTTGTGCCTCACTCCCTGTTCCTCTTCCTAAAACACTGGATCATCATATCATCTCCCTACAAGTGGCCACTGGCTTCCCATTGTTGTCAGGATAATGTTCTTTGGTTAAAGGCAGCCCAGCCTGTTTGGCCTGACGCTGGGTCAGTTCACCATTGCAGAGCACCTCTCCTCTCCTTACTCCTCAAGCTGGATCCCCTCTCAGAGCCACTGTCCTCCCAGTGTCCCCTGAGCAACCCCCGGGGAACTTTTGCCTTCTTACTCTCCTGGCTCATTTTCCCGATCTCAGATGCCTTCCATCCTCACTCACTCATTCTTCACTCATTCAATCAATGCCTGTTGGTCATGCAGTACTGACCAGGCACACGGTTTCAAGGCTGCACCTTCTAGACTATTCAAATCCTAGCCACCCCTCAAGCAGTGTTTCCTCCATAAGCTTCCTTTACGGAGAAAGGTGGCCAGAGTCTCTCCCTCCTCTGATCTCACAGAACCCAGCTTAGTGACCACTCTCCTCAAGCTTAGCAAAGCTGAGTCGCTGATTGGACGTGAGTCAAAGCCATCGAACAAGACCGTGCTCTCCGGATTATGACTTCTGTGGCCTCCAGCAGGTCACGGGACACCTACAAGTTTCCATTTCCTTGTCGGTAAAATAGAAAAATGTTTACAGCCCCAGTTTGCTTGGGAAGATGAGATGAGATGATACAGGTGGAAGTTCACATTTACACGAGGAATTGTCATTTCACATCCATGTCAGTGCTGAAATATATGTTTTCTTAATTTTGTGAATCAGATTCTGATAAATTCTTTTTTCCAACAAAGCCTGCTGGATGTAAAGAGGACCCATACTGAGATTAGGCACCACATTAAACAGCAAGGGTCTCTTTTTGAATATATCGTGACTCTACTGGTTGTTTCAGTAAGCACAGAATTTAGTGGACATCACTATCATGGTGGAAGACAATGAGCCTCCTCACCAGTCTTATTTGGATGGATTTCGTAGGCAAGAACATTCCAAACGCAATGCAAGATCATTCTTGCATTGCGTTTTAACTGAGAACCAGAATAAAGTGAAATGAACTATTAATTGAAGCAAAGCCTAAAGTGTTGGGATTCCTTTGGTAACTTTAATCCATCAGTGGATTTTCAGAAATAGGTGTAGGCAATGAGCTCGCTGGGGGGTAGGAAGCAGTGTGTTTCTAAAGAAGACGGGTAGCAGCTGATTCACAGGTAGCAGCCAAATACAAAGGGCCTAGAAAAGTCTTTCACTTTCAATAGAAACTACTAGGGGAATTAAGTAGGTTAGGCCCTAAGAATGTTCCTAGGTAACCTATTTGAGCTGAAATCTGACTAAGAACCCTTGCATCTTACCTAATAGCAGGAAGCTGTAAGGAAGTGATTAGGGGTTTTGTTGAAGACCCCATCCAAAAGGGAGGTCTGTCTGCAACAGTCCGCTCTGAGCAGCAGGCTGGGGACGGCTAGGTCCTGATTCAGCGCCATCTCCTGAATCAGCAACGGGATGTTCAGTGTTGCTTCCCGGCCTCACCAGGGCCTCCCATTCAGTGCCGAGCAGGTAGAACTCAGGTGATTACTGTGTGCACGGAACTTTTCCTCACGCCTTTAAAACATGTTTATAGGGGGGCTGGGGTGGCTCAGTCGGTTAAGTGTTCGACTTTGGCTCCTGAGTTCGAGCCCTGCATTGGGTTCTGTGCTGACAGCTTAGAGTCGGGAGCTTGCTTTGGATTCTGTGTCTCCCTCTCTCTGTCCCTCCCCCCCTCAAAAAGAAATAAACATTAAAAAAATAAAACATGTTTATAGCCACTGAGTGGTTAGTGATGAGAAACTGTACCAACACTGGAGGTAACTGGCTTGTGCCACTTGCTATCCAGTTCATAAAGCAGCCACACTGTGCCGACACCCAGGGTGGGCTGCAGATGTGCGTACGTGTCTTTGCCAACTCGGGCAAATAATCTCCAGCTCTCTGTCCCCACACATGTGGATGCATTTGCAGGGACAGGTCCTTAGGCGGTGGCTAAGGAAGGGGAAGGGGGAGGACAGCTGGCATGAGATGCAAAGACCGGGAACAAGTTCACAGTGTTCGTCTCTAGGCACCCACAGAATAATTGAGAATTGGTTCTTTCATCGCCGGCCTCTGCTCAGCTTCTCATTGCCCCTGAGCCTCTGCTGTCCCCAAGTGGCCATCTGGATCACTTAGGTGGCCATGGAGATGCTATGTGGGTAGGTAAACAAGGTTGTATCACATACTTTTTAAAAAAAATCTAACTCTTAGTTTACAAAACAGCCCGATGTGGTTAGATGCACAAGTATCTGAGTGAATCAGACTGGATTTCAAATCCCATTCAGGCATCTCCCAGCACTGGGGTCAAGACCCCTGAGCCCAGTGTCCCTGAGCCCCAGTCTCTCCTGCATGGGTGCCTGCCCTATTGACCAAATGATTTCATGCTGCTTGGACTTTTAGGGGAGGCTGCAAAGCTGAGTAGAGACGCAGCTTTTGAGTCAACATATCTGGGCCACATCCTGGTTCTGTTATTTGTTTTGAGTGCCCTTGGGTAAATGTTGTAACTGCCTGAGCCCTAACTTTCCAATATATAAAACGGTAATTGACCGGGGATTAAGGAGGGCACTTGTCCTGATGAGCACTGGGTGATGTATGGAATTTGCTGAATCACTGTACTGTCTACCTGAAACCGACATGACATTATATGTTAACTCCCTGGAATTAAAATAAAAACTTAACAGACAAAAAAAAATATGTATAAAATGGGAATTCAGAGACCATCAGGAAAGGCACGTGCATGGTCTGGCATTGATCATGAACCAGTCAGTCTGTGAGAGGCACTAGTTGTTGTTAATAATTCGTGGACAATCTTTAAGAAAAGACAAGTAAAATCAGATTTTCTGCATGGTATCGACCAAAGACACAGAGCTCTTTGGCCTCTCTGTATGCTCGAACAACCAAATAAGTTGCTTAGAAGCGTACGTGGGATTAGACTACTTCATGGTGACTTGCTAGAAACCCTCTCTCATAAATTCAGTGAAGTTGTTTAGCAGGATTCTCATGATCTGTTTGTTATATGAACGTGACAAGTGGTGTGAATTCATTATGCACTATGGACGTATAAATGTAAATAATGTTATTGAAGGTAGTACTGGTTAGTAGAAAAGTCTGGTAAAGGATTCACGATATTTTCCTGAATATTCTTGTTGATAAACACAAGCATGAGCTCCTGAAAGGAAAGGAACATCTATCTTTACGAGCTTCTCATTTTTCAGAAAGTACTAATCAGGTGAGTGACTCACAGCTTTCCACTGGGGAAGCAAATATACCCAGGAAATGGGCAGCAGAACTTAATCTTGAGCAAAAAAGCTTAACTCCTTCATCAGAGATGCAGACCAGATGCAAGAGCGGGTGAAGAATAAAGGTGAGCAGGATAAAAACAACAATTATGCATGGCTCCACAAGGATCTGAAAGCCAGAAGTAAGTGGTATCAGAGTCAATGCTATCTCCAGACAGACCTCTTGAAGTAAGGCTAGCCACTGGATGGCGTGAGCCAGTAAAATTCAGCGTGCCAAGCATGTGTCCAATGTTCATGAGCATTTCACAAGGGCTGTGATCCGTGTCAGGTCACGGCCCCTGTCTCTGTAGCCTTGGGCAAGTGGCTCCCTTGTCCAGGCTTCAGACTTCCATTTGTAAATGGCTAGGATAGAATAAATGGCATTTTGTGGCTTACACTTTGGGTATCACTAAAACGGCCATAAAGAGCTATCAGATATGGTCTTTGCCCTTGGGGAGCTGACGGTCTAGCCACCAACACGGGGGATGCAAAGATAGCTAAGCCTGTATGTTTTTCTTAAAAAGAACATTAAATGACCAAGGTTGCATCCAGGTCACTTATGGGATTCTGTGCCTTATTTCCTTAGGACGGGCTCTGCAGGGGGCCAGTGAGATAGGAAGGAAAGATGGAGTGATCACGCGCCTCCTTCTTTCCTTTGTGTCTCCGTTCCCTGGCAGGGCTCCTGCGGATTCCCCTCACCTTCAAGGTGAAGAGCAAACGCAAAGAATAACAAGATATCAAGGCTATCCAAGCCACAAAGCGTTTTACCATAAAACATCTTTCCATTTCTAAAAAAAGAAACCTACACTTTAAAACTTAAGCTGTTTTATCAAGTCCCAAGCGGTAAGTCTCCGCGACTTATTTCATCAAACTGAAAATTCACCTCATCGCAAACGAAAAGTAAAAACTTTAATTCTGTAAGAACAGAAAGCAATCGGCCTTTTTAAAGGAAAAGCTCTATCAACCCAAATAGGAATTGTCACATGTAATTTTATCAAAATTTGCTTGTAATCCATGAGTGTTTTATCTTTGAGTGGTGATTTGAAACACACCAGAGGCAACGAGTTCCAAGAAATTATCAATGATGTAGAACGTGGAAAACACTGTGTCCAATTCCTTTTTTCCTCCGTCGTGTCTGTGGGGTGGTTGTGGGGAAGACTGAGAAGCTGGGAATTTGATTATTATGGCGTCGGGCCAGGAAGCCCGGAGATGGAGCCCATGCTGTCAATGCACAAACTTTTATTACTATGTCTAGCGGTAAAGATTAGGTGTGCTTGCATGCGACAGAAAACCCTACATAATCCTGGCTCAGGCAAGACAGACGTATTCTTTCTCACGTCAGTAACAGTCTGGAAGGAGAAATCTGGCTCTTATGAAGTCTAAGAGTCCGTAAACTCCAGGGAGATCTGGACTTCTGCTTTCGTAGTTAAATGCCTCGCATGGCTCTTCTGTCAAAGATGACCTTCACAGACAAAAATGGCTGCCGGAGCCTCAGCCTTCTCATTTGAGTTCCAGGCTCAGAAAGGAGGAGGAAAAGAGATCTGCTCTCCCCGGCTGAAGGCCACATGGCAGCTCCCCTCCGCTCTGTCATGGGCCACAACTTAGCAACATGCCCAGCTTCAGGAGTGTCCCTGCTTGCTCTCACTATTCTCCCCTCTCTACGGCTTCTACACAGCGTCCAGACCTCGGTTTTGGAAACTCAGTGGTGCAGGCTTGTCTGACACAGGGCTCTTCTGGTTTTCTTCTCCTAGGTCTCCCTCTACCTCCCTTCTTCCTACCCCCCCCCCGCCATGCAGGTGTTCTTCAAGGACTTGTCTCGGCTAGCTTTGCTTCTTCACCACCAGAGTTACATTGGTAGTTGATACAGCTTAGCGTTTTCGGTTATCGGCTTCCCATGAGTACTCCTGGATCTCTCTCTCTCCCTCCTTGCCCCTCAGTGGCCATGGACGAGCTGCTGCGAAGTCCTGTGTGAGCCTGGGAGGGGCCCGCAGTGCTGTGGCCCCTGCGTAGCCTCTCCTGCGGTCTCCACTGGCCGCTTTGCTTTAGCCCCGCTTCGTCCTGGCAGTGCAGTCAGCTCCGGGCCTGCTCACCTGACTGTGGCCCCAAGTCCCCAGACCCCACAAGTAGCTGCCACTCGCTCGGGACCCAAGCACAGTGCTGATGATGTCATTCCTGTATTTGCAAATATCCCACTTATTGCCTGTGGCATGAAGCCAGACTCCCAGGAGCGTTGTTCCACACCCTCCAGGACACCCCCTCTGCTCCCCCCCCACCCCNCGACGCCTGCAAACCTGTCGCTTCTGTGCGCAGCCTTGACGCAGGCTATTCCTCAGCACAGAGGCGCTTTTCCACTCTGCCTGGCTCTTGAAGCCTAGGCGAAATGTTTTAGGAAGACTTTCCTCATCCCTAAAACCAGGCTCCAATAGCATTTCATTGGCATCTGTCCATGGCACCTGTTAAAGTTACCTCCTGAGAGTTACTGCAGTCTCCTTAGATAAGAATCTGGCCTGAGTTTCTCCTCCCCCTCCCTCCCTTCCTTCCGTCATTTCTTCCTTCCTTCCTTCCTTCCTTCCTTCCTTCCTTCCTTCCTTCCTTCCTTCCTTCCTTCCTCTTTCTTTCCATTTCCAGCACTTAACAGTGCCTTTTACTGGACAGGCATTCAAGAAATATTTACTAAATGAATAAAAAATTGATAATCAAAAGAAAGGGAGTCCAAGGGCATGGCCAGGCTAGTCTACTGCCTGTGCGGGTGAGCAGGCGAAAGCTGAGAATCTTCCTTTGTTCTTTCACAGGGGAAAGTGTCACCAGTAAGGAATAGGAAACTTTTCCCTCTTGTAAAACTTAGCCTGGATACTGCACAACTCTTCCCGATGCGGCTGTGACTGGGAGAGGATCACGGACACGCATGTGTTTTCCCTGCCCACCCTCTGTGCCCAGTAACCGTCACGGCCAGCTGAGGGAATGAAGGAGCCAAGTGTGAGGAGTGAAGAAGAAGAGAGCACCTGTACACAGACAGATGGCAGACCCTCACAGGGAGGGGTCAGACAAGATGGGAAAACTAACGTTTTATAATCTCGCAATTCATCTATTTGTATTTTGCTGTTTCTCTGAGTAAGCTTATTTTTTTTCAGTTTTTTAAATAGTTTATTTATTTTTGAGAGAGAGAGAGAGAGATCATGAGCAGGAGAGGGTCAGAGAGAGAGGGAGACACAGGCTCCAAAGCAGGCTCCAGGCTCTGAGCTAGCCGTCAGCACAGAGTCTGATGTGGGGCTCGAACCTACGAACTGTGAGATCATGACCTGAGCCGAAGTTGGACTCTTAACCAACTGAGCCACCCAGGCGTCCCTGACTAAGGTTATTTTGATGAGGAGGCCCAAATCCCTATATTAGGTAAGCATCCAGAAATAACAGGAAAGACTTTTCACCTGGGCTCTGCATAGGAGAACTGAAACGTTATTATCAGGAAGGATTCTAGTATCTGAGATTGGAAATCCAAAATTGAAAAAGCCAATTTATCTTCTGATCCACTCTGACCCAGAAGCAAAATGTTGGCTTATAATTGAAAAGTGCTGAGATCTGTCGATGGAAACGGCGCCTGAGGAGGCAGAACTAGTCCTCCTCTGCTGATGGATGTCGCCGGGATCCCATCTGGTGTAGCACTCTGTTATGTTTCACAGTAATGGACCAGAGGTCAGAAAGTTCTGGTTCAATTTGCACTCCTGTGTCACGTGACACCTAACCTTTCCCAGGCCCCATCGTGCACTCCAGGAGCTGCATTCCCAACAGTGAGAGCTTTCATGCACCCCTTGGGCTTCCAGAGAAATCCACTGAGGCATTCCATCAAAAATAATTGTTGCCCACAATTCCTCAGGAGTGGTCGCATCCGAGTGGGGGTGGAATGGGAGGGGGTGCCTGTAACGACTCTCTGGAGCCTTCTTAGGTCTCCCGCCACCAATCCAATTCAAATAAATGTATAATCTAAGTAAGAATTCTGTGCTTGCTCTGCTCACACTGTCAAGGGAATCTCTTAGCCCCCGTCCAAGCTGATTGCCTCCTCTAAGAGATTTGGGACCTGACACTGCTCCTACAGCTTTAAAATTAAATCTTCCTCCCCCAACCCCTCAGATCAAACCCAAAGGGCCATCTTAAAAGAGTAGGTTGCAAGGCAAATACTAATCTGGTGCTTGTACTTCTCAACAGACAGATATCAGCAATGAATGGAGAGGAATAGAGTTCTAGGTTAGGGAATAGGATGAGAGGACTGGAACAATTCACCTAATGAAGACTAAGAAAGGGGAGAATGGGCAGCTTCCAATTAGCAAGTAGGTGATGTGGCAAGATGGAGTCCTGGAAAAAGCCTGGCAGACCTGGGTTGGTGTTTCAGCTCTGCTAATAACTAGCTGTACTTTGGACAAACGTTTTCATCTCTCTGAGTAAACATGAGACCTCTGACTTTTATTTGCTATGAGGACTAATACAGGCCACTGGGGTAAAAGTAGGCACCCCAAGTGGCAGCAGCAACATTAGCCACAGTGACTGTCATGACAATCATGGTCACGGAGATAGTGCCCAGCTATTTTCCACCTTGCATGAGAACTGAATAAGAAAGTGACAAACTCTTATGAGAGGTGCAAATTGAATACATGAAATAATTTCCCGATAGTGACAACGGACAGACTTGGAGTTGGCAATTCTCGTGAGTGGTCCCTAAAATAGAGATCCCTTCCCATGAGTTAGCCATGGCTTTGGTATGGCTTTGCAGGGAGGCAATGAGATAGATGGGTTGGGCTGCTATAGAATAGTGTCTACGATCCTATGAGTCAAGTTCTTGCTTCTCTGTTCTGTGTTCAGACTGGACAGCCCCATCACCCTCTAAGTAACCAGGAGGGGAAATGTCACATAAGGAAGCACTTCCAGGTCAACAGCATTATTTGGGAGGCGCACCGTGGCTGGCTGTGCACTCCTGAGGCAGGCATTCTCTCACAAAGGGTGGTGAGACTACTGCTTGGTGACTTTGGATTTTCTTGCCTTGTCATAAATGTTCAGTTAGCAGCTGCTCAAGGGAGCGCGTGCCATCCTTTATGTATTTAAGTCTCCTAAACATCGGGAGCCCGGAGTAGTGCCTGGAGATCTGGGAGGAGAACGAGACACCACCACTCTACAATTTTAAACTAGGAACTCACGAAGTGCTGGTCAAGTGTGGGAGGGAACTGCTGCTTTGGGAACTTCCACACACCCACTGAGGTACTTTTCTGCTTTTTAGTGTAGAAACAGTGACCTTAAAAGCATTTTGCACAGAAAGGGAACCAGCGGCTTGAATCACTGTCCCATGTTCTGGAGGTAGAAATCATTTGAAATGTGTGGGGAGATAGAAGAGCAAAGTGACGAGTCTTACATAAGTTAGGGCGCTTCCAGCTTGTCGTAGGATTCAAAAGCCTAAAGATAGAGCCCAGAGGAGGAAACCTATGTCATGAAGGAGAACAGTCATGTTTTGGGTCCTAACAGGGGTTAGGGTGTCTTGATAGTCCCGGCGTGCAGATCTTCTATACCCTGGTCCTGGAGGGGGTGAGACCATAGCACAGAACGTTTCTGTTCTGACGCACGACTATTGTGGAGGATTCCAAATCCTATCTGTTACTTTTGACTTTTTTTTTTTTTTATTGGTTATGGACTAGATATTTAGAATTGTAAAGAAATTTAGAGAGAATCTAGCCCAATCCAACATTTTAATTTTTAAGGTTAACTTTTTTTTCCTGATTATACCAGTCATAGTGAAGGAAGCAGTAAACAGAGACAAGGATGAAGAAAATGATAGTTTATATTCTCCCTGCCAAGAAATAGCCATCACTGCCATTTAAGTGCATTTCCTTCCTAATGTGTGTGTGCATGTACCTAGATCACACACAGTGACACACAACTAAGATTCTGTTAGATGATAGGTTTCATACCTTGATTTTTTTAACTTAATTTTATAGCTTGATAATTTTATCATGTCCTTAAAATGCCCTCACTCACTTAAAATTTTTTAAAAAATTTTTATATATTTTTGAGGGAGAGAGAGACACAGAGTGCAAACGGGGGAGGCGTAGAGAGAGACACACACAGAGAATCTGAAGTAGGCTCCAGGCTCTGGGCTGTCAGCACAGAGCCCAATGCGGGGCTCGAGCTCATGCACCATAAGCTCATGGCCTGAGCCGAAGTCAGACACTCAACCGACTGAGCCACCCAGGTGCCTGGGCCCTCACTCATTTAAAAGACAGCATAACATTCCATCATGGGAATAAAACATAATTTATTTGACCATTTTTATATTGGTGGACATTTACCTTATTTCTGTTTCTCCAAGATTATTAAAAATAAATTTAATATACCTAGGTATTGATATCTCTTCCTGTCTCTAATTATCTCCTTAGGTTTAATTCCTAGTATTAAAATGATTAGGTCAAGTTTGTGAATATTTTAAAATCTAACTGACATATCAATGTCTGTGTTAAAGAATGGGAGTTGAGGGCAAGAAGCCTAGAATGTTTGGAGATCTCATAGCTCTTCAATTCCAGAAGCATGCCCGGAACGCTCCCTCCTGACTCCCCAGCAAAGCTCTCTCACCTGGGCTTCAAGATCCAGTGGAAGAGAAGGAAGTAAGTAACTGTGTTAATCAATGCATGCTGTGTTCTTTTTTCCAAGAAACTGACCTGCTGAAGTGTTTATGTATTCTCAGATTGTGTGTGTATATGTGTGCACTAATAAACATCATTCAATGACTTGGGTCGTAAAGGCTTTCTCTGGGGCAAATTGCTATTTACCCTGACACCTAAGCAAAATATAGTTTCAGGCAATTAAAATAACTGAAGTAGAAAAAAAATTCAGTTATCTGTGTTGTATTTTCGGTAACTTCCATTTAGAGAATTGCATGTAAAGTTAAGGCTGGCTTATTTAGGCTGAGGGAGTGAAACCTGAGTTGACCAAGGTAGGGTAACAGCAAATTTCTAGTGCTGGCTGCAAATTTAAGACATTAAAAAGCAATTTGCATATTTTAAGTATATACCAAGAAGACACAAGATCTTGTTCTAAAATAATAACTGTGGTTTAATAAAATGTAGAAGCTGAGACTTCTTGGGATTCTAATGAAAGATATTTCTATGTTTGGAAGACATTCTTATAATTTGCATATTTATTGGGGCTCTAGCTGAGAAGAAGACCAAGGACAAATAGGGCCCTAACTTGGCACAAGTCCATTAACTTTGCGTGCCGTGTCCCAGGTCTTCTTAGGATTTGGGTAGAAAAATAATTCCATGGTAGTGGAGTCTGGGGTGGAAAATGCCCCACCCCCACCCACATCTCTCACAGGGGAGAGCAGGCGCTTCCACACTCTGGGGAGAGGTGTCCCCAGGGCACTGTGGCCGATGTGACACAACGGAGGCCAACTTTCAACAAGGAGTTCTTAACCCACAGGCTCCTGTTACACCAAAGAAGGACATTTCTTTTTCAACCTGTACATTTTCCTTTCTCCTCTTTCCACCCCACCGTATACTTCCATTGCCTTCTCACTGCCTCGCTGTCCCAGCTGACCAGGATAGACTTAGAAATGGTGAGAAATTGAGGGGAAAGGTTATTTTATTTCTACATTAGTTGGGAATCCTTTTGCAACAGAAGAGAACTGCAATTGTTGTGCTATTATGGAGACATCGTTGGGAATGGATAAGATCCTGTGCTTCAGAGGAGATAGGCTGAGGGAGTGCCACCTCCAGCATGACACTATTGTGGGCGTGTGGCATGAACTCTCTGGGCCTCAGTTTCCTCATCTGTAAGTTAGGACCAACAATACTTGCCTCTTTGGGTGGTGAGGGTAAAATGAGATAAAGCAGATAAATTGCTTAGGACACAGCCTAGAACTTAGCGAGCACCCTGCCAGTGCTATTACCAGCTACTGGCATCACGTGTCTCTTCCCTTAGGAGTCCCTTCTTCCCAGTCAATATCGCCTAATAGTGGCCATTTCTTCAAAAGACTACTTGTTACTGAATGATTCTTAAAAAAAATTTTTTTAATGTTTATTATTTTTGAGAGACAGAGAGAGACAGCATGTGCTAGGGAGGGTCAGAGAGAGAGAGAGAGAGAGACAGAATCCGAAGTGGGCTCCAGGCTCTGAGCTGTTAGCACAGAGCCTGATGTGGGGCTTGAACTCATGAACCCGCGAGATCATGAGCTGAACCAAAGTTGGCACTTAACCGACTGAGTCACCCAGGCGCCCCTGAATGATTCTTAATGTAGCCACCAATATATTCTGTTTGCTTTTAAAGTTATGGATTGATATGCTTTTTTTTTTTGTCTTTTGAAATACCAAAACCAAATGGAATTACCTATTATTGCTCCTGGTTGACCTAAAAGTCTGTATGCTCCTGTTTTGCAGGAAAACAAGCCTCATAATTTCTGAGAATCTTGCTATAACCACAGGTGAAGCCCTTTCACTTCTGGAGTTCATTTGATAAACTGACTTTTAGGGACTGTGTTCTAAGGTAATATGGAGACTTCCAGGTGTGTATAGACTACGGATGGAAGTGAAGAGGAAAATAAGAGAAAGAGCAAAAAGGTCTCAGTTGTAAAAAGAGTAGGGATGGAAATACTCCTAGAGATGCACAGAGAAAAGGCTCAGCTCTCCGGTTTTGGAAAGGCGGAAGTGACCGCCGCTGTGTGGGATGTTTGTGACGGACAGCAGCCAGAGACTGGCCATTCAGTGCAAGGTGGAGAACAGGGCACAGCCACGGAGAAGACCATGCCTTTTAAGAGATAGGTTTATCCGATGTAAGACTCTTCTCAGTTCTCAGCACAAGAAGCATAATGAGAATGAAAGACAAGGTAACCCTACAGCAGTGGATTATGTCACAATAGAGTAAGGCTTCTCCTTGAAAGATGCGTGAAGTGGGTTCTGGTACCAACAGGAGAGGATTCTGGGCCTTTACCAAAAATAGAAGATTACCCTCTAGTGGCTCTTCCAGAAAACTGCAGGCACATGACCCTCAACGTAAAGATAATTAATGGAAATGTGAGGGACCTTGTCTATTGTTCACCAACACCTCTAGGTGATGAAGAATGGTGCTTCCTTCCCTTCTCTAAACCAGGTTCCTGAACATCAAATGGGAAGCCATGCATCATAGTTAATTTTATCGTAAGTTTGCTCAATGCAACGTATCCCGATCATCACTGTTTTTATTAATTAAAAAAAAAAAGTATGACTAGAATTAACTTTTCATTTAAANCCCTCAACGTAAAGATAATTAATGGAAATGTGAGGGACCTTGTCTATTGTTCACCAACACCTCTAGGTGATGAAGAATGGTGCTTCCTTTCCTTCTCTAAACCAGATTCCTGAACATCAAATGGGAAGCCATGCATCACAGTTAATTTTATCGTAAGTTTGCTCAATGCAACATATCCCGATCATCACTGTTTTTATTAATTAAAAAAAAAAGTATGACTAGAATTAACTTTTCATTTAATTCACTGCTCCTTCACATTTTTGGTGTTTCATAATGTTTGGTCTAAAGAAGTTTCAGCAGAACACCTGGAAAAATTAATAACTCATAACAAAATTAGGATCAGACAGACCTACCCTCTGGATTTCAAAAGAAAGAGGGACTAACCATGTGTACTTTTGAACAGTATTAGCTTTAGTTCTGGCAGCTTTTATTCAAATATCAATACCCTTTGCTGCTGCCAAAATCAGTACATTAACTTTCAAACTTTCAGACTGAGCGTTAATCCATATTTTGTGCTAGAATAAATATTACAGCCACAATGTCCAGTACTCCACAAAAGTTGGGAAGGGAAAGCACAATCATAAATACTCAACATTTTAAAAAGTCTCATTTGAAAATATTCATGTAGGTGGCCAGAGAATTTAGCTCTCAGAAATAAAGGTGAGAACTTGAAATGGATTCATTTGCTCTTTAGGTACAGGCGGTCTTCCATGGACCGAGGGAAATGAGCAGTTCAGTCTAAGAGGTAAATATGATAAGGAATTACGGTTGGCCCAAAGGAAATAATATTTTCACTAAAAAAAAAAAGACTTAGGGGCACCTGGGTGGCTCAGTCGGTTAAGCCCCAACTTCAGCTCAGGTTATGATCTCACTGCTCATGAGTTCAAGCCCCACGTTGGGCTCTGTGCTGACAGCTCAGAGCCTGGAAACTGGTTAGAATTCTGTATCTCCCTCTCTCTCTCTGCTCCTCCCCTGCTCATGCTCTGTCTCTCTCTCCTTCGAAAATAAAAAAAAAAAACCATTAAAAAAATTAAAGAAAGAGACTTAAAGTCTTTTTCAGGTGCGTTTTTTTGTTTGTTTAAATTAGAATAGGGGTATAAAAAATTTAAAAATTAAAGAAAGAGACTTAAAGTCTTTTTCAGGTGGGTTTTTTGTTTGTTTAAGTTAGAATAGGGGTATAAGAAGAATTTGTTAAATGCTTTAATAAATTTGTTTTGGGCTATTCTTTTTCCTACATGATACTTTGATGCCTGTGATTTGGACCCTGCCCTGCAGTTACATGGAGGAATAAGCCATAGACAGAAGGTATTTGTCAATTTCAAAGGCAGTGTACAAAAGAATGCTTAAAATAAAGACAATCAGTTGAAAAAATTAGTATCACAGAAAAAAAGTACTGTGTTCATTTGGGAACATGTGGGACCAAAACTGGAAAGAGTACTGGCTACGGTCTTAATGATAATAATATTATTGGCGACAACAACTAAGTGTTTGTCTCATTTACGAGTCCACAAATCACGTTTGCACATGTAATCATTGTCAAGTGGCTTCAGGGAGATGGTAGAGTTGGTTTTAAAGGAAATAGGACTTCCAAAACTCTGTAACTTTAAATCTTTTCAGAGTCTTTTTTTTTTAAGTTTTTTATTTATTTATTTTGAGAGAGAGAGAGTGAGAGTGTGCACAGATGCAAGCAGAGGAGGGGCAAAGAGAGAGGAAGAGAGAGAATCCCAAGCAGGCTCTGTGCTTCACTTGGGGCTCAAACTCATGATCCATGATGTCGTGACCTGAGCTGAAATCAAGAGTCAGATACCTAACTGAGCCACTGAGGGGCCCCTTTTCAGAGTCCTGAGTAGAATGAAGATAAGTAAATCTACCCCTTGATTTTATGATAAATTCTATAATGGATAATTTTAGAAAAGTTGTAGCTTTTCTCTTTTAAAAATTAAAAAAAAATGTTTTATTTATTTTTGAGAAAGAGGAAGGGGGAGAGAGAATGCACATGGGGAAGGGCAGAGAAAGAGAGGGAGATAGAAGCTTCAAAATGGGTTCCTCCCTGACAGCAGTGGGCTCGACGCGAGGGCTCGAACTCAGGAACCATGAGATCACAACCTGAGCCAAGTCGGACTTTCAACTGACTGAGCCAGCCACCCAGGTGCCCCAAAAGTTGTAGCTTTTCTAACATGATTAAAATGGTACAATGTTATGTTAAATTATTTTTAAGCAAATCCTATCTTCTTAATTTAGCTAGGTTTGAAGCTTTAACATAAATATTATTATTGACTTGGGAAGATTTATAACCAGAAGGAGCTCAACATAGTTATAAAGTACTTTTCATTTTTAAAAA
>NW_027528624.1:7953324-7984366 GCF_008692635.1 Crocuta crocuta | reverse complement strand
CGTATGGCGTCTTGGAGAAAGACCAAGAAGGATAATACAGCCCGAGCTAAGAGTCCGTGTTTAAGCTGGAAGTCTGGTGCTTCTCTGAGTTAATCAAGCAGCTCCGTGATAAATTTATAGGATTTTCACATCTCATAAACAAGCTGTGAAAAGGCCTCATTGAGTATAGGAGATAAGATTTTCTACAAGTATTCGTAAAATTTAGTCATAATAATGGGAAAGTAAAGCTTTAGGTTTATTCTGTTGGAAAGGCGGAATTTTAATGGATAGAACTTTATGCTTCCTAAGCTAACTGAAACAACAGCTGTTTTGACTGTGTGGACGTTTTAGCTCTCCTTCTGCACGAGGGATTACCGGCCGCGGATACTGTTGTTACCCAAGTTGTCACGGTGATCCATACTCTGCTTATGAGAGAGCTATAATTTCAACTGTAGGCAAATGCTTTCAAAACTTTGTTCGGATGAGGAAGCATGGAGGTTTTAACACAAATACAATATATTGATGACTCCTCTCTTTTGGCTCTCTTGAAATCCACTAGAAGACATTACAGTGGACTAGTTGGCTAAAAAAAAGTAGCATATGAGAAAATAAGAATATTGTATCAGCTATGGAATTTTGTCCAACTTGGTACTCATTCAGTTCAATACTCCCTGGTAATAAGTAGTCTATGCTTAATTCAAAACGGAATATTTTACAGTGGCGTGCCTGGTAAACATATCCCCTACCAGCACAGATGGCATAAAAATGCTTAGTGATTCTTTTTTCAGACTTCATGTCATGCTGTGGGAAGATATGGCTGAAATAAATACATTTTATTTTGCTTTGTGACATTTTTCCATATGATTTAATTATAGAGAGAAGGGCACACAGAGAGCCTCACTATTAAGTGGGATCCATTACATGCTTAAGAGCAAATTCAAATCTTTTGTTGAGCACATTTTTTGGGAAATAAATTGTGCACGCCATGTAAATAATATGACATTTGGTTGCAGTCAATTTAGTTTATGCATTTTGCCCAAAGGAACAGGTGATTCAAAGTTTAATTTGCCCCTCGTCTACTTATTCTTAATAACTTGGCACAGTAAGCAGTTCTTGGGATATCAATATACCAATTAACGAAATAATTCTTCCACTGCTGTTGAAATGAAGAGTTGACGCTCATCTACATTTTTGTTGTTGTTGTTGTGCAGGGCAAATGGAACAAGCTAAATAGTTACAGAGGAAAGCATGGAGAGAAGCCGGATTCGGCAGCGCTGTGGCTGATGCGGAAGAAGTGAGCACAGGGCTGTTTGCACGTGCAGGGCAGGGGTCTGATGAGCCTTGGCATCGGCGCCTTAATTTTTTTTTTTGGTTTAATCATTTTAATTGAACAGAAACCATGTAAATTTAATCATAGGAAAGTCACATCTCACAAAGTATGCATGCTTTTTCCCCTGAGGGTTTGCTCACAATCGCCGGCCCAGCTCACAGGGGCTCCAAGCCGAGGAATTGCGGCTTCTTCGTTACTTGTAACAATGCATGTCTCAAATGTTTCCAGATTTGCGTTTTGAAAAATTCAGGTTGCTCGTTGGCCGAACTGGTGAACACTTCAGATAAGAAAAAATTGTATTCTGTTTGAGTGATGAAGTTTTTTGCGATACGTTTGGCATTTAATGAAGTTTGCACAAAACAGCTGATGTGCTGGCCATGCAGGGTGCATTTCATTCAGCAGTTATGTGCCCCACTGTCCTACGTGAGCTTCCCTGACATTGCCCCTGGACCACGAGCTGGCTCTGCGGTGCTCTTTCTCTTCCCATTCTCTCTGTTCTGTTGCACTCTCTCCCTCCAGTGACTTCTCTGAGGCCTGGGGGGTGATGGTGGGGAGCAAGTCTTGAGTTTGGAACTCCGTCCTTGATTACCCCAGCCTGGGTCAGCTACCCTTCTCTGGGTGCCCTGGCCCTCCTTGCTCACCCCATCACAGTAGTTATCATGAGGGTGGAGATTTCTGGTACATTTGTCTTTTTTCTCTCCATGACACAGGAGTCTTCTTGAGGTCAGGGTTGTGTCCCCTTTACCAGGGAACTCCCTGTATTTGGTACCGCTAGGTCACAATAAGTAAGTGGTGGGCGATTGAACTAATGAAGTCACTCTCTGTCAATTTCTCTTTGTCAGATTTTGGTGTGAAATCAAATTCCTCAGCCTGGAATTCACTGGATTCCAGGGAAGCCTCAGTCCTATGGCTTCCTCACAGCTGTCACTCCCTCTGCCCTTGAGTTCCATTCCTTGTCTGCACTCTTGGCCAACTACACTGTTGACTGTTTTCTGAATAGGTGCCACATCCTCTCTGCTTTTGTGCCTTTGCTGAGCCTTTCTTTCTGCCTAGAATGTGTTTAATGTTCATCTCAAGAACTTGTAAGCTTAGGGCTATTCTTCATCAGACCTTTTCAAGACTCCCATTTGGAATTAATCCAGCCATCCTTCCTTGCATTTTATTTGTCACTATGTAGTACTTGTCACACATGTTGGCCCCTGGGAATAGGGACTAGATCTTTTTACTTTTTTAACTCTCACAGAACCTAGCAGACACACATGGCACTTAAGAGATAATTAACACATGCTTTTGGCATCGAACTTATCTGAAGGCCGCAATAGCAGATCCTTGTTTATCACATCACAGTTTCTATCCATCATCCATCCATCTATCCATCTCCCCATCCATCTTTCCATCTATCCATCCATCCATCCATCCATCCATCCATCCATCTGTCTGTCCGACCATCTGTCCATCCATCCATCCATCCATCCATCACATCCATCCATCCCCTGAGCTTACACTGTCTTGTCATATCACCACAGCTGCTCCATAAGGATAGGATCAACAGCTAAGGTCAACACCAGGGGCCTCAGAATGGCTCACTGACTTGTCTGAGGCCACTCAGTTAACATGAATACTGAGATTTAAACCTAGGTCTCTGGCTTTAAGTTAGGTGTCCTGCCTGGTAAAGCAAGGTTTGAAAATCTAGTGTGATAGGGGCCCCAGCTTGAATATTAGGTCCAAAACCAATGTACCAGTAGATGAGAGATGGAAAACATTTGAATATTGCAATATTAATTAATCTGACAGTTTTTCAACCCAGCTCCCAAGATTCCTGTTATAATGAAAGGTTTCACAAGATTGTAAGGTAGCCTTGTTTTCTTTCCTGGTCACCCAAACAAGGGATAAACACAAGGCCCCTTTGCATCACTCCCCAGAGCCCAATGGAGTATGGATTGGAGATGGAGGATAGACTAGAAGTCATCTGATAGACCAGAAGAGTTTTGTCCAGACTGGAGAGGGAACTTCCACTGGGGCAAGGTGGGTCCCAAGTCTCTAGCTGGGGCTCTACTCTAGTAGCATAGTGCATGGGCAGGGGCTGGGATGGCTACATGGGCTAATTCAAAGAGTTAGGAAAGGAATAGAATGGTGGAGATCAAATAGAAGCTGAAAAAGTTGTGTCGTGAACACTAGTGACTCAGATATTTGGATGAATTTGAGGATTAGTGAGAATAGAAAGAAACAAATACTATTTGTTTTGTTATTGTGACCCAATTTCTACTTCCTATTTACCTTCCTTCAATATGCCCACCCTCCTTAGAATTTTCCAAATTATTTTATTTCTTTTTCTTGTCAGACTTTGTTTTTAATGTGGAGCTTTGTAGAATTTCACAATTATGCATGATAATAGAACAGCAAGAAGTGAAAATCTGAAATAATGTCTATTTAAGCAATTTCTGCTTATCTGAGAAAGACTGGTGATACATTACATACAGTACATATTTACCTCTAAAATATACGTTTAATATACATTTAAATCTTTTCGGAGTCTTTTTTTTTAAGTTAATTATTTATTTATTTATTGTAGGTAAAAAGGTGTTATTTTATTTTATTTATTTATTTTTTTACAGATAGTTTACTGTCAAGTTGGTTTCCATATAACACCCTATTTATTTTGAGAGGTTGGGGCATCTGGTGGCTCGGTTGGTTAAGTGTCTGACTCTTTGATTTTGGCTCAGGTCATGGTCTCTCAGTTTTGGGGCCTCTGCATTGTGTTTAGGATTCTTTCTCTCCTTTTCTCTCTGCCCCTTACTTGTTAATGCTTCTTCTCTCAAAATAAATAAATAAACATTGAAAAATAAAATGTAGTATTCATAGTTTTAAAATAATAATCCAGATCTAAAAATTCTGTTTCTGTTTGAAAATTCATCTTTGCCATTTGTATTGTGCCATGCTTACCTTTGTATTGTGCAATGAAAGTTATTATTCACACCAAAAGGAATTTAGGATGAAGATCTAAATCTATTTTGCTATAAACTCTCTTGTAGATTTTAATATTTAATATGCTACTCATTTTTTCAAACTGCTATAGACAATTTCTAAATTTATAAAATACAATTAAAAAGTTAGAAACAAGAATAAAATCATGTCAGAATTTGGGCAATTATATGTTTAATATTATTAACTTCCTTAGTATTTAAATATGGCTCAGAAACGCAATTGATGAAAAAGTAGTTGAGTTGGCAGGTGGATGTGGAAATGGTCGAAAATCCCTACACGGGAGGCTGTGGACTGAGGAAGTATCCAATGATCTCAAAAGAAGATCAGGTCCTGATTTCCTCTACTCCTTCCCTGCTGGGGTTCCTGACACTCCCCTCTTATAGGTAGAGTTGTACTTGTTTCCTGGCTAAACTTAGTCAGACCTGAATTACATTAGCAGACTGAGCTGATGAGATCTGAGTTAGTCTTGCAGTATGATACCTCATGGGTCTTAAGGCAGCCCCGTTACCCAGCACTCTGCAGCCCTTCCTGGCCCTGCTGGGTAGGCTGAGTCTCCTAGCTGGCTTTCTATCTCCACGGCACGGACAGGAGACCACCAGGCTCTGCTTCGCTGGGGCCGGGATCCTGGACTAGCTTTTTTTTTTTAAATATATATTTTTATTTATTTCTAGGAGAGAGAGAGAGAGAGACAGCGTGAGCAGGGGAGGGTCAGAGAGAGAGGGAGACACAGACTCTGAAATAGGCTCCAGGCTCTGAGCTGGCAGTCAGCACAGACCCTGACGTGGGGCTCGAACCCACGAACTGCGAGATCATGACCTAAGTGAAAGTCAGACGCTCAACCGATTAAGCCACTCAGGTGCCCCTGGACTAGCTTTTGCCAGTTCTGGGAGCTGTGGTCCCGCTGTAGTTGTTGACATTGGCCTCATATCAGTACCACCTGGGAAACTTTAATAAAAGGCCCAAGGCCAGGCTGAGCCCCGGGCCTGAGTCTCTGTGGGACTAGGAAGTCGGAGAGAATCACACAGGCATCTGCTCTGGTAATCAGCATGGGCCACTTCAAAGGATAGTCTCTTGTTGGATCAGAGAGAATGGGAGAGAAAGAAATTGGCAGCAACTAAATGAAAGCTGAAAAGACTGTGTCATGAACACTTGTGACTCAGATTATTTAGAGGCACGTGAGGGGGTTGGGGTTGTTGTGGAACAAGTGGGAATAGCAATCCGCATCAGGGCTTTTAAAATTTCCCATGTGATTTCAATGTTCAGCCAAGACTGAAAACAAAGTCCTTCCAGGAGCTGAGGAAACCTGGAGCCACGTTGAAAAGGATGACTGGTTTCCGACACCACCTGCTGCTTCTCCTTGGCTGTATCCCACCCAGCAGGATGGTCCTCTTTGTAGATCACCACCTGCTCAGACCTTGCCTTCTTGGTTCTCCTGGCTGAGACAGGTCTCAGTAGCTGCCTGGTTACTCTCAGCTTTTCCTTCTGGCAGGTTCCATGCTTTGGAGGCCCCAGCAGGCCCCAAGCCCAAGGAGTTACACATCTCTCCTAGTGAGTTGCATTTGACTCTTCAGGTCAAGTGCTTTGTGGCAGGTGTACATCTAGCAGGTTCCACTCAAAAGGTGTAGATTTAAAATTTCATGCAAATCCATTTGAGAAGATAGTATGATTGTGGCTAAGCCAAAAATCTTACATAAATGTCTACATTTTTAATTCTTTTCTAAAACCTAAACACGTAGTCCCTGGCTTTTGAGAGGTCCACATAGCTCTTGGTAATTCCTACTGGGTGTTGTGTAGTCCAAGCTCTTAGTACATGGAGACCCAGCCTGGGTGCTAAAGGATGCCTAAAGGCAAAGCTCAAAATTCAGAAGATGTGGACCTTGACAAACAATCTCTTAGAGTTCTAGAGGATGGAAGGGGTCAGGGTTATTATCTAGCAAAATGAAACACACTAGTCTTATTAAGAGCATTTTTCCAGGGTGCCTGGTGGCTCAGTTGCTTAACCATCTGACTCTTGATTTCAGCTCAGGCCATGATCTCATGGTTTGTGGGATTGAGCCCAGCATCAAACTCCACACTGACAGTGTGGAGCCTTTTTGGGATTCTCTTTCTTCTCTCTCTCTGCCCCTCCTATGCATGCTCTCTCAAAATAAATAAATAAACATTAAAAAAATTTTTTTAATTTTTTTTTAACTTTATTTCTAGGAGAGAGAGAGACAGCATGAGCAGGGGAGGGTCAGAGAGAGAGGGAGACACAGAATCTGAAGCAGGCCCCAGGCTCTGAGCGGGCAGTCAGCACAGAGCCTGATGCAGGGCTCAAACCCACGAACCGCGAGATCATGACCTTAGCGAAAGTTGGACGCTTAACCGAATAAGCCACCCAGGCGCCCCAAAATAAATAAACATTTTTAAAAAGGATGTGTTTTTCCAATGCGTTCATACAAGCACACGAAATAGTGTATACACAATCTATAAGTTATAATTTGCTTTTAGTAGCAAGATACTAGAAATAACTTTAATGTCCATCAACAAAGAACTGGTTATAAGTATGTGAAGAGCCATGCAAAGGAATCTATTCAATCTTTGAATAAATGAGGGGATCTAAATGGCCTGATTGGGAAGATTCTGTAAGGTATGGAATTAAATGGAAAGAAAAATGATGAAACATTACAATTACTTCTTGAAAGTTTTGAACATGAATACTCTAAAGAAAATTTTTTATCATGAATAATGGTAATATGGCATGTCCTGGGCTGTAAAAAATTAGCCTCGCTGATGGAGAGGATTCAAACTCAAGGGTAATGACAAATAAAATAGACTTATTGGTGGCACCTGAGTGGCTCAGTTGGTTGAGCATCTGACTTTGGCTCAAGTCATGATCTGACAGCTTGTGAGTTTGAGCCCCACATTGGGCTCTATGCTCCAACTCCAAACTCCACATCCAAAAACCAAATAATCCAGTGAAGAAATGGGCAGAAGATATGAACAGACACTTCTCCAAAGAGGACAGCCAGATGGTCAACAGACACATGAAATGATGCTCATCATCAGGGAATGTCATTCATCATCAGGGAAATACAAATCAAAACCACACTGAGATACCACCTCATGCCAGTCAGAGTGGCTAAAATGAGCAAATCAGAGAACTCTAGATGCTGGCGAAGATGTGGAGAAACGGGCACCCTCCTACACTGCTGGTGGGAATGTAAACTGGTGCAGTCCCTCTGGAAAACAGTGTGGAGGTTTCTCAAAAAATTAACAATAGAGGGGCACCTGGCTCAGTCGGTTAAGCGTCTGACTTCAGCTCAGGTCATGATTTCACGGTTTGTGGGTTTGAGCCCCACGTCAAGCTCTGTGCTGACAGCTCAGAGCCTGGAGCCTGTTTCAGATTCTGTATCTCCCTCTCTCTCTGACCCTCCCCTGCTCATGCTCTCTCTCTCTCTCTCCCTCTCCCTCTCTCTCTCTCTTTCTCTCAGAAATAAATAAAACATTAAAAAAAATTAATAATAGAACTCCCCTATGACTCCGCAATAGCACTGCTAGGAATTTATCCAAGGGATACAGGAGTGCTGATGCATAGGGGCACATGTACCCCAATGTTCATAGCAACACTTTCAACAATAGCCAAATCATGGAAAGAGCCTAACTGCCCATCAACTGACAAATGGATCAAGAATATGTGATTTATATGTACAATGGAATATTACATGGCAATGAGAAAGAATGAAATCTGGCCATTTGTAAGTGAAATAAGTCAGGCAGAGAAAGACAGATACCATATGTTTTCACTCATCTGTGGAGCATGAGAAACTTAACAGAGGATGACAGGGAGGGGAAGGGGAAAAAATAGTTAAGGAGAGGGAGGGAGGGAGACAAACCATAAGAGACTCTTAAATATTGAGAACAAACTGAGGGTTGATGGGGATGGGGGAGATGGGCATGGAGGAGGGCACTTGCTGGAATGAGTACTGGGTGTTATATGGAAACTAACTTGACATAAACTATAATAAAATAAATAGATAAATAAATAAGTAAATAAGTAAATAAATAAATAAATAAATACTAGGCTTATTAAAGTAAGAACCGCATTCTGAAAGGACTCAAAACTCCAGATTATGGGATTTGACAAGATTCAAAAGGTACCAGGGACCAAGTACATAGGGTGGTGATGACGCATCATGGAGGTACTAAGATGGTGCATCATATCTAATGCGACAGGTATGGGTAAAGACTTCCTAGCCGGCCAGCATTCCCCAACTGCCCCTTCCTCTCTGTACCCCTAGGCATGTAAGAACCCTAGATTTCAGTTGCCTCATCTCCACAGAAGGTGCTTGTGAGTAAATAAGATAATATTTAAAAAGGACCTAGTAGAATGCCCAAGATATTAAATGCTTAATACAATAGCTTGTGGAGGACAGAAAAAGTCTAGGGAGTGCAGTGGTAACTCCCCCAAGAAGAGAGGGCTTTCTTCCCTTCAGCATATTAAAGGGGGAAATTAAGCTGAGTACATATATTCTTCTCAGCAAGTTTCAGGTTCAGTAATTCTGAATTGGGGTTGGAAAATTGGAAAGAAAATTGGGTTGTGGGGGCAAAATAACTGCTTAACTTAATTACTAAAATGCCTCACTTCCCTATCATGATGTCAATACTGTGCACGCTGCAATTCAAGCTCCTGTAAAACAGCTATTTTGTTAAAATTTGGGACAAAAGGTATGCCATTTATTAATGCATCAATATATTTTAGTGAGCACAATACATGAAAAGGAAAAAAGTAATTATTCACCTACAGGTTAGACCTCCATTATTTTAAGTCTTGGCGACTTGGGAAGCTCTGCATGAAAAGTAATACAAATATATTTGAGTTAACTCTGTGGTAAATTAAATATCCTAGATATTAAATACACTTGACAAGACATCTCGAGGTACAGAAAGGATGCTGAATAGGGAACATTATTATTTAGTCTGGTGACAGACTTTGGAGTAGACAGATTTTTGCTACTCACAGATATATTTTCACTGTCATTTCCCAATTATTAAAATGACTATAGAATCTTTGTTAAGCTTCCCGGAAGCATTAACACTTAAAATTAAGAAATCTCATCCAACCTTGGTGTCTACAAAATACAAGAAATGACAATAAATCCATCCCTTGAACTTGACAAAGGACAGATAACAGAGAATATTTCCTTTGGTTTGCATCTCTTAATCTAATAATGGTTCTTAGATGCAGAGAAAAATAATGCAAATATAAATAATTAAGCTATGGAAGTAGATAACAAAGACTGTGTGGAAGAAAGCCAGGCTGTATGGGAAAAGTGCTAGTAAGAAGATAGTAGGCCAGGTGAAGGTTGTTGATCTTCAGCGAGGGAGAGGAAGTCACAGTAAGAGAAACAGAATTAAGACTGGCACCAGAAGTGAGGGCAAGTGTCTAATTGTGTCACCAAAACTCTAGGATTGTTGGCTCTGGAATTCTAGCAGAATGAGAAAACACTTTATTGAAGGCCTTACGTTAGGACATTATTGGTGGGGTGGCCTGAGAGAGTGTTCAACACTCTTATTTGCAGGAAAATCTAGAAAGAACACATAATTTAATCTTTTTTTTTTTTTGCCTGACCTTGCATGAGTAAATAAAGTAATATAAGGAAAGAATTTTGAAGAATGTTGTTATATTAAAAACATGATAGCTAAGGAAGGAAAAAAAAAAAAGGGAGTGTAGAGCCAGGATTAAAACCCATAACTTGGGACTCAGTCCAGTACTCTTTCCACTAGGCATTCAAAACTAGTTTGCTTTTTTAAAAATAAATTTGTATAAATGCAAGTATAACAAGGCTGGGATAACCCTGCTTTTTTAGTACATTGATACCCTTTGTTTTAGTTAAAAATAACAATGACACTTTAAAACACTTACCTAATGCCGGACAGATACAGTATGTAAATCCCTTAAAGTATTATATCATATGACTCTCAGAACAACCATATATGTGACTAAGGAGCTCAGAGAAGTTAACTAAGTAGTCTAAGTTCACATAGCCAGCAAGTCGATCATTTATGAATGGACCATCCCTCTATTACTTCAAAGTCCATGCTCTTGACGTTGAAAGAAGCTTATTTTCAATGGAACGTTCTGCCTCCAAGCAACATGCCCTACTCCGGAAAGATGTGGATGTAAAGGTAGACTCATAGTCTACTCATAGTTAACATGAACGCACAATGAATGACGAAATGGGTTTCTATGCCCAACATGCCCAACATGCCCAACATGCCAAAACTAAAGAAGGCATGTTGAGTTTGCGAATGGTACTGACATTGAATTCCAGTAGCTTCCAGTACCACAAACCTGCTTCAGGGTGAACAAGTGCCTGGCACATCAGAGCTTGCAATATTCCTTCCTCATAATATGTAATTCAATATTGCATACTTAAGTCTCCTTAAGATTGGGATGTATTACAGAAGCAATGGAATTCAGGGTTATATTTTACCATTATCTCTTCCCATTTAAAAAATAATTTTAAACACAAATTTAAGAAGTTGACATTGCCACCAGTTTAATTCTGAGTAACAGCCTGGCTTGCTGCACCTTTCAATGATACACATGCTGCCGTAATTTATATTCCCGACTTCTCTTTCCCAGGTTTATTGCTATTGGCTATTTGCATAAAAATGGAATCTTTGATCTTTAAGGGTTCATCAGCTCAAATAGCTCATTCCCCGTCCTGAGACACAAGTAATGAGTGGTGGAAGGGGTTTAGTGGTTCACTTCAGCCAGGCGTGCACAAGCAGGTTACTAAAACCCACCTCTCCCTCCTCCATCTCACTGTGGCTCCTTTTACCGTAATCGTGCACTCAAGCCAATCTCAAGATTTGCCTGGCTCGAACATGAATCAAGGTGGCCACTCCCTACAGCCACAGGTCCTCACACAGTGAGCAGCCTCATTTTCCGAGAGGCAGAAAAACACAGGCACTGGCCCAGTGTTGACTCCTCCACTTTCCAGAGACCTGGGTGAATTTCTCAGACTTTCAGAGCTCAGGTTTTCTCCCCCGGAAAATGGAGGGTGTTAAAATGACTACCTCACATGATCATGGTGGAGAATAACAGGGATATTATCCCCATTAGGGTTTGTAGGTGAATCCACAAATGGGTTTTTTCCCACCTCTTTCTAAGAATTATAAGATTCTTGGGTCCTAATGGAAATATGAAAAATAAAGTCCACCAATTTGCCAATTGTCAACTGATAAGTAAATTATACCCCACTTGTTTCTCGTCTAATGACAATTCTTATAGTTATTCAATGCTCAGGAAGGGTGGCCAAATAAAGCTCTAAGGGATGTGGGGAACAGAACACAGGTATGATAGAATTCTCAAAGCCAGTGCAGATGGTTTTGATTCATTTACTAGCAGTGTAATAAACTGAAAAATTAGTTTATTTCCTTCTTTAAAAAATTCTGAAACATAACTATTTATATTCTCAACCCACTGGATAACTATCCTCATTGTTAAGCTGGGAATAAACATAAATACCCTCAGTGGGACATGTGCTATGCATCTTTCAGCACATCCTTTCACTCCTTCAGCTGTCATTTCTGATGCACCGTATAAAGCCTGGGGATGTGATAATAAGTCAGATCATCTCGCCCTCCAGGGGCTTGCCTTCTAGTGGGAGGGGGTGTGCTCAACAGGGAAACAGTAAAGCGGTAGAGATGCCAGGAGAGAAGCAGTTACAGGAAAGGCACTCAAAAGAGGGAGTGTGCCTTTCCACCTCCAACGCTACATCTGGGAAGGCTTTGAGGATGTTTATGGAAGCTGGGGGGAGGGAAGAACATTCTCGGTTGCAGGAGCAGAGTTAGCAAAGGTACAGAGACATAGAACATTCTGTCATAGTTTCTTAACTGTCATGTGCTACTTGACATGGGGCAGAGATGGAGAGCGTCATATACTCAACTAGGAACTTTGGATTTTATCGTGCATGTGGTAGTTAGTAATCCTAGGTAGGGTAAGAGATGTGTTTTAGAAAGATTACTCCAGTAATGGTGTGGTAGGCAAGGTAGTGTTCCCTCCCCTCATCCCCTCCATATCCTAATTTCTGAAACTTCTGAACATGTTACTTACATGGCAAAAAGAACTTTGCCGATGGGCTTAAAATAAGGACCTCGAAGTGGGGAGATTATCTTGGATAATGTGGGTATGTCTAATGTAATCAATGTAATAATGGTCCTTAAAAGGGCAGCATTAAAGATGCCAAAGGAAGAAAAGTTAGAAAGATGCAATGCTTGTTGACTTTGTAGATGGAGGAAGTGTCCATATGCCAAGACATGAAAAGCTGGAGCAAGAAAAGAAACATCTTCTCCTAGGACATCCAGAAAGAAACACAGCTTTCCAAAAACCTTGGTTGGTTCCCAGTCAGACCTGTTGGGTTTGTGAACTAAAAGCTGTAAGACTGTAAGTCGGTGCTGTTTTGGATTAACTCTCAACTTGTCAGAGCAGCAATAGGAAACGTGACTAGATGGTTTTAGAGGATGTCCGAAGGAGCCAGACCCTCAGTCTGAATCGGGGCAGTGGCAACGGAAGGGAAGAGGTTTGCTGGATACAGGGTGTGGTAAGGGGACAGTGCAGAGAGGTGTTGTGACTAACTGGACAAGCATTAGGAAAAGAGAGAGAAAGAGTTTAAAATGGCTCCTAGGTTCACCTGCGGACTAGGTAGACGAATGAAGAAATGCAGAGAGAAGAGCAGGTTTGGAGGAAGATGAGAGGTTAGCATTACCCCTGTCGGGTTTAGGGTACCTTTGAGACCTTGGGGAAGATGGGTGGTTTGACACAGAGGTCTGGGCTTTAGGGGAAGTCTGGAACTGAAGTTTTGGAGTCATGAGCATGCAGGTGATGTCTGAATCCAGAAGAATGGCGGACAACCCCGAGGAAGAGAGACTGCACAAGCCAAGATCCAAAGACAAAACCAGGGCATCTCACAGATGGATGGGAGGGTTTTGTACAGTGTAAGGAGAGACTGAACAGGAGAGTCCTGGACAAGAACACAGCCCATCTCAAGAGGGAGCCCCTAAAAGAAGCGATAACTAATTTCAGTCCTGAAGGATGAACCTGGTGAAAAGAGGGGAGAGGACATTCCGGAGAGAGGGGGTCGAATGAGGAAGATATAAAGAGATAGCAGAAGGCAAGCCACTTGTACCAAGAACTAGTGACAGCGTGGCTTAGCCAGAAAGTGAAATGAGAGAATGCGCTTAGACAAAAAGGCAGATCAGAATACAATCTTTGCTTGGGCTACGGATAGGACAGGGCAGAAAATCAGAAAGGGTTTTGGGATTGGGCATGGGATTTAGAGTCAGTTGAGTGGATTTATAGTGATATTGAAAACGAATTTTTAAAGTCACAGATGAGAGATATTTTTAATTAACTGCCTCGTTTCTGATGCTTAAAATAGCCGGCAGATCATTTTTCCTATTGTACGGCTCTAATTATGCCGCGGTACTCATAAAGTTTCCATAGATTACAAAAAGGTCGATATCTCCTTGAACCTGGGCATCTGCTTACAGCCAGCCGATCAGGTCCTCCCGTCGTTCTTCAGCGCATCCACACCCTCCTTAACCTGCCACGCTTTGCTTCCGTCTTCCCGCATCGCGGCCTGATTCTACGCATCCTCCAGAGCCCTGTTCCGATGCCGCCTGCTCCAGAGAGTGTTTCCCGGCTCCCGGAGTTGGAACTGCCCGCTGTCCTTCCTGGATCTGTCTCTTGTCCCTCCAGTGTCTCAGTTTGTTTTCCTAGCCCTGCCTGTCCGTCACTGGCCAAGTCTATCAGTTTCTAGCAGAGGGCGTGAGTCAGGGGCAAAGGAAGCAGCAACCTCTTGATCTGAAAGACTCTTTCAGGCCAGGTGGGACTTTCAAGCAGGGAGATCACGTTAAGGAAACAGGTTTTCCACCAGTTGATTTGGGAGCTTCGTGTAAAATCGAGATGGGGGTAAAGCAGGAGGTTCTAGTTAATTCAATAATCCAGGTGTGAGAGCTTCGCAGGCCAGGGTAAACCATTTGGTATTATCCGTTATGATCTTTATAATCATATCAATTGCACATGGAGTTGTTTTTAACTTATCCTGGCTAGGGTCATCATCACATCTCGTAACCTCCAGTGTTCCGAAGGACAGGAGCTTTGGGCTTGATTTATTTATTTATTTATTTATTTATTTATTAATGTTTTATTTATTTCTAGGAGAGAGAGAGAGAGACAGCGTGAGCAGGGGAGGGTCAGAGAGAGAGGGAGTCACAGACTGAAACAGGCTCCAGGCTCCGAGCTGGCAGTCAGCACAGAGCCCGACGCGGGGCTCGAACCCACGAACCGCGAGATCATGACCTAAGAGAAAGTCGGACGCTTAACCGACTAAGCCACCCAGGCGCCCCAGCTTTGGGCTTGATTTATTGATGTGATAGCTTTGGCATGTGGCACACGGGTGATCATAGGACGTAGATCACGTATGTGGGAGACATGTGGTTATGCTGTGGTTGCCAGACTAAATTTAGTATAAGTATGTCCTAAATATTGCATGACGTGTACTAAAAAAATCATTTGTTATTAATCTGAGATTCAGATTAATGAGACATCCCATATTGTAATTTGCTAAATCTAGCAAGTGTAGATTGCATATGAGCAGGAAGCAATATCCAGACCCAGAGGAAGTGATTTTTAGCAAATCAGCATGGCTTACTTATTTCTTTTCTCCCCCAGTGGTGTATCATCCTTTAGTCTGCCTCAATACTGAAAATGTAAGGATTCCTCCAGAAGTCCACCTTACGTCGTATTACATGCTACAAATGAGGAAGAGTCCATAACCTTTTAAGATGAACTGTCAGAGTATTTCCCTGAGCTGTCAAAATGGTCTTTCTAATGTTTAACCTAAATATCTGGGTTGCTGACCACTTTTCTCATCTTCCCTGCAGTGGCACTGGAAAACAAATGACTACCGAGGACCTACAGAGCCTTTTATAAGGACACTGTAGGGGTTTATACTGTTTTCTCTCTGACCTTTCTGTTTGGCCAGCAACCCTGGGCTCGTGCAGCTTCAGCCTCTATCAGCACGGGCTCGCCAAGGCTGCGTGGGGCTGACTGTTCAGGGCACCACCATTTACGGGGCACTGACTCCGCTGCAGTCCCAGAGCCATGGCTGGAAAATTGGCTCTCCCCACTTCCCAGGTGTGTTGAGACACCCACAAGGGAAAAGAGGAGATGTTAAAATGCTCATCCCTCAGGCTCATGTAAATGTCCACCTTCCCTTGGAGAAGTATCACCCCTGTGTGCAAAATCACTACAGTCCTTCTACCCAGATCCTGGCGTCTTTCTGTGTCTGATCATTGTTGGTAATCATTTCTTTCCTCTTTCCTAACTTCATTCTACAGCGTCCGATACTGCAGCTGAAAGCTCTCCATTTTGAGGAAGAATTAATTCCGTGCATCTCACATTCAAGAGCAGGCATATTGATATGTCACAAAATAGTTGGCGATCTTCCCAATGGTACTCAGCATTCACTTATGAATACCTCTTCACCTTCCCCCATCATAGATCTAATTGGTTTTCTTTCTTATTTTGTATTTCAAGGATGATTGCTGTACCATGGTGGTGTGCATGGGTCTCTATTGGCTTCCATTGTGCTTCAGCGAGCCATCCATCTAGTTTACCCATGTCATTTTAGATGCTTCAAACCATTGAGTGACATAGGCTCTAGACTGATGTAAGAATGTTTCTTTTAGAAACTTCAAGCATTTTCATGATTATGCTAGAAGCAATGATAAGATTAATTATTTTTATATTTTCAAGTATATTAAAATTGCATGTTGAATACACTGGAAAACAAAACGAGGGTAGTATTTTAATAAAAATACGTGTAAAGTATAAATCTCCCAGTTCAATTATTTTCCAGCATCAGTGGGTGGATGAAACAACACTGAACACGCATAGGTGGGAATCCAAGGTTTCTTCTCTCCTTTTCTGTGTGTGGCGCGCCACACCGTTATCGGATCAGAAACACAAACTTTCAGTATCACCTAGGTTGGTCATAAAGAATAAAAGTTCCTGACTCTACTTTGGTGCTTAAAGGCTAAGTTTCAATCTGCAGATAAAAAAACAGACAGTCTTTCCTCAAGATAGAAAGTTTCTGTCCAACGTTGAAATACAAACAAAATTATGCAATATGGAAATTTGTCCACACATATTGCAAATTGTTTCCATTTTCCTTTATTGTCCTCTAATGCTCTCATCAAGAGTGCATAATTAGTTCGCGAGATGGCAAAATGCGGGCTGTGCCCTGAAGCAGCCAAGCAGGATTCTTGACTAGCCCTCGTCCCCTCTGGAGATCACCACTGTCCCCCCAGTGCACAGAGTAGGAAGAGAGTTGCGGGGGTGTCCTCTGCCTTGACCCAACAGTTTAGGGGCTGCGCTAGTCTGCACTGACGCATATAAAAGAAAGTGTTGTAGATTGTCAGTCAGTTGCCAATGTCAGGTAGCAGTGGCTTTTGATGTCTTCCAACATGGCTGTAAGCTGCTGGGCAGATGGGTTTGGGGGCCAATTGTCCTTGGTCTGCACAAAGCCCTTAATAGAATGTTATCCTGAGTAGAATGTGGGCCCAGCAGGAAGTCAGGGATTGAAATTCCAAAACCAAACCGTGGATCCCATCATATCCACAGTTATGGTCAAGGTCCTTCCTAAATTCTAGGCTTTGTTCTTTGTCTGGTGAGTGTGAAATGGATGTAGGTCCTTTGAGATGTCGGGGGATCTACGTGGGTATAAACAGGCAGGGGGAGATATCCTCCCTCCAAATCCTCAACATTTTGGCTCTAATGAATATACACATTTACATTTTATTCGAACAGATGATCACTTGAGGATATACTTCAGCAAAGACACTCTATGTGGTAGGATTTCGCGAGGAGTTTGTGTTTCTTTCCTTAAATTAAGGCATTGGAACGGAGGAGAAGCATGTTCTATAAATAGCCACTTACTGTCACCAAATATTATTTCCTCTTTCTTTCACTAATTAGTTATAGATGAAGTAATAGTTGAACATTTGATAATCTTAAATGCACAATATTTTACTTAATTAAAATAGGTAATTTAGAAAAATAATTGGCAATCGCTAAAACCCCTAATGCTGATGACAATTGAGCTGAAAGCATTCTTTCATCGCAAACTGGTACTTAAATATAAAGTTCTTCACACAGCTGGGGAAGTGCCACTGTAAAGGGCATTTATGTTAGTAGCTATCATTAAACCAAACAAACCAAAATTCAAGGAAAAAAGAAAAGCAGTTAATTTTAGAAGAAATATTTGGGGGTGGATTTTAAGGGCTCAAACGTATAAATGACTTTCTAAGCATTTATTAGGAAGAATATTGTTATATAACATATCTGTAAATTTCTAACACCTTGATTTCATTTGCTACTTTATCCTGGAATTACAGTTTTGAATATTTAAGTTCAGTGAAATATGATATGTATATCATGTCTCTTGGACCAAAGGGTGAGCTTTTGTGGGTAGACTCCAATAATATTCACAATTTTCAATGTAAAGTCATTCATGGGACTGAATTCATGCCCAATGATGCTGACTTAAATATAGGTAAAAGAATTGTATCTGGAATAAGGAAACCATACCTTTTGCACATTTTCCTTTTGAGGACAAGCAATAAATGCCTCTCTGAAATATCATACAACACAGCACAGATATGTGCTAATTTGCGGGAACACCAAAAGAAAGACACATCCTCTGGAGGGTTTATTTGTTCAGTGGGAGGCTGTCTTTTTCAGATCTGGAACACAACCCCGCGGATACGGATCAGAACATACTCAGACATCATTATGTGTGTGTTGGTGGGGTGAGAGGGTAGGAGGGCATACCGTTCTACACTATGGAATTTGCTATCACATTTTCTCCTGTGTAACACATTAAAAAAAAAAAAGATTTAAACAACAGTCTAAAGAGCAAGGAATTAAAAAAAATAAACCTCAGGACAACAAATGTTTTATTCTCGTAGAGTACAATGGTGATATTTTAGCTCCAGCAAACAATTCTTTAAAATAAAGATTCTTTATACCCGTTGGCACACAAACATCCAAAATATTTATCAAATTGCAGTTATGTTAAAGGAAATTGGGCACTTTTCAGTTTTCATGGCTTTTTTGGGATGCCTATTTTTTTTAAATCCATATATTATTTACTTTAGCTTTCTCATAGAAAATAAAGGAATGTGGTATATGAAGCCTTAAATAAGATATTTTACTTTTAAAATCATGATTTTAATACAAGATCTGAAATTGGTTTTAAAGTTTCAGGGGCAGAAAAAACTCCCTAAACCAATACTAGTATAATCTAAGCCCAGCACAAAAACATTATCCTTGGTCATGACTTTCACTAAATTTACAATTTAAAAAATTAACTCATCCACTATTTATTTATGACCTACTGTGTATCATTTGCTGGGCTAAGGAATTTAAAGTGTATGGAATTTTTAGATGGTGGAGTCCAGATTCTAGCAGTCAGGGAGGCCACCAAGCAGACGAAATGATAATATATTGTTTGTTTTAAGTGTTGGATTAAAATCATGACTGAAGTGGGGTGCATGGGTGGCTCAGTCGGTTAAGCATCTGACTTCGGCTCAGGTCATGATCTCCTGGTTCACCGGTTCCAGCTCTGGGGCTGGGCTCTGTGCTGACAGCTCAGAGCCTGGAGCCTGCGTCTCCCTGTCTCTCTGCCCCTCAACCCCCCAGCTCATTCTCTCTCTGTCTCTGTCTCTCTGTCAGTCAAAAATAAATAAACACTAAAAAAGTAAAAAAAAAAAAAAAAAAAAAAAAAAAGATGGCTGAAGTGCTAGTAGGAACAGAGGGAGTAAACAATTCTGTTAGTTTCACCCTTTCTGGGGGTGAGAGATGGATGATGTGAGCCTGGGTTACTTGGTGAAGAAGGTGACATTGAGCTGACCTTGAAGTATGCCTGTTGGGGTACAGGGGAGAAGCTCTTCTTGGCAGAGAAGACAAGAAGATGGAGGGCAGAGGGCAGAGGGCACGGGGGGACAATAGGCTGGTGAGGAAGACGGGAGCCACACTGCGAGGCGTGCTCAGTGTCCTACTCAGTCAGGACTGGCCAGTGATAACGCAGACTCTCTTCTGGCTCCGACTCAGCCCCTGGTGCATGTCCTCAGGCAGGGGTGGAGCTAATTTATTGAATCCTCCCAACAATCATTTGAGGCAGTTACTATTATCGTTCCCATTGTATAGGTGGTAAAACTGAGGCACGGAGAGATTGAGCAACTTATCTGATGTTGCAGAGGGGGTGATGCGCCTGAAGTGCCTGCAAGATAGAGGGCTAGTCTGGAATCCTGACTGGTCTGAATGACACTGTCAGCTTGTGGGTCCAGGGCCAGGCGTGTGAAAGGCCCGTGGCAGGAAAGCCAGTTAGAAAACCACTGAGATGGGTGGGTAGCGGTGAGGGACTGAGCCATGGCATAACTAGGAAGAAGCTCAGGGCAAATGAAAAATTTCATAGTTTAAAAGTTTATAACCAGTGCAGAGTGGGGAGTCCCAGGGAGGGTGGAGTCTGATGTCCCTGCCTCTTCTAGAGAAATGGACACGAGGCAGAGTTTTTTGGTAACTGTAGGGCCTAGGTAACACACAAGAGGGAACATCTTGGACATGTTGGGACAGGTGCCCTCCTGGGGTGCAGGGTGGGCAGGGGGTGTAGAATCTTCTAGAACTCCAGTAGATCTGGGCGTCATCAACTGCTGGATGGATGTCAAGGCCTAGAGGGCAGAGTGAGGGAGGAGGCCAACCAGGTGAAGGAGAGGAGCACAAGCAGCCAGGAAGGCGGACTCAGGCAGCCAGCCGCCCCAGACAGTGAGGGGTGGGCCTCAGGGAGGGGCTCCGGGATGAGCTGGGAAGACCCAGTATGTCAAGGAGGCAGGAAAGGCAGGAACCTGGAGGCTGGGAGCCCGTGGGCAACTGGCCGCATTGTGAGAGGAGTTTTAGGACAACGTTTAGTTCCGGGTGGAATGAAAGGCAGTGGCAAGTGACAACTGGGGTTTCCTAAGAAGACCATTTTCAAGAGGTTCAGCAGGGAAGGCTTGCTGGCTGTTCACTGGTTAGGTTTCCGGAATGGAGACTTGGAGGGGTGCAGATGGGTCTGAGGCTAGGAGAGTCGCAGGACCAACCAGCTGCAGANGGTCTGTGGCCCAAAGAGGAAGGAAGCCAGCCAGGCGGGGAGGGGTGGGGTGCTGGGGGCTGGAGATCAGTCCTTCAGGGCAGATCTGATCACCAGTTACACCGTTTCCTCCCGCAGCGCTTGGTGGCTTCCAATATGACCTACGGGAATTTTCTCCTGCCATAGATTTTCCACAAAACACTCATTCACGTCTACAAGAACATTGTGCATAACCCCTGGTCGTTTGTGCAGCATTGGGCTTTGTGCCGGATCCATTATCTTTCTATCGGTGGTTCTGGAATGTCTAATTCCGGTCTCACAGACAGACCACACCAAGGCCAGTATACAATATTTTCAATGTTAGCAGTTGCCTAGGGTTCTCTGCGCTCTATGGCCTTTGAGGCTCCATCTCAAACACAGATCACATGCAAAGCCGAAACCTAACAGAAAAGAATTAGAAGGAAGATAGCTACTTTGGAGAGCAGAGCATATTTATTTATTTATTTATTTATTTTCCGTATTCTGAATGTCATACTGTGTTTAAATATTGGGTATGCTGACATTTGAACCTTTAGAGGAATGTGTGGGTTTTGAAATGTTAATGCCTTATTCATCCTGAAAGAAGTGCTGTGTTCTAAAGAAAAAGGTGGTTGGCTTAGATATACTTTCTGGACAGAGAAGAAATATATATATATATATATATATATAAAATGAGATATATATATTATGTATATATATAATACATATATATGTATTAATGTTTATTTAATTTTGAGAGAGAGAGAAAGCACACAAGCAGGGGAGAGGTAGAAAGAGGGGAACAGAAAGAAAAAAAAAAGCAGTCTCCACACTTGTCAGCACAGAGCCTGATGTGGGGCTCGAACCCCCGAACCGTGAGATCATGACCTGAGCTGAAATCAAGAGCTGGATGCCGACTCAGCCACCCAGGCACCTGGAGAAGAAATATTTTCCATATGAGACGCTGACAAGCCCCTGACGGCCTGATTTAGCTTGCACACATTATATACCATGCTCAGCATAATACTTTTTAATGGAACTTTCGCATTGGACCTGTCCTTAATACATTATTTTTAATCATTTATATAATGAAAGAAAAATTTAAAAATATTCACAAAGTGCATGATCTATGTCAGACACTACTTAAGTACAGTGGAAAGGTACAAAGGTGACAGAGAAGGACAATGAAAACTGACCTTAACAAAAACTGCCTTCTAGTGGCCGTAGACACTCAAAACACTCAGGTTGCTAACACACCACATTAAAAACCAAACCAAACAAAAACAATAAACAAAAAACCGTCTGATAAGGATAACACCCCTCATGCTGTAATAGCCAATGACTTAGCACAAATTTCTAACATTTCTGCAGGTGGACAGAAGTGAAAGATTATCCCCCTCCTTCCCCTCCTCCCTCTTTTGGTAAATTTTCTGCTTAATCTCACATTTTTTTCTAGCATCAACCAAGCAATGAACAGTAAGCCAATCTCTTCCATGTAGCAGACATCACATTGGGCATCACCAGGGATAGAAAGACACAGAAAATGCTTCGGATGCAGGCGGTGATGTCGTTAAAGAAGGGCCTTCCAGTGGGTGTGTGTGTGGCTGGGCTTTGAGGGGCTCAGAGGGTTTCATCTGCAGGTGGGGTGATGGTGTGCCCTGAGACTAGGAAGTATACGGACCAGTGAGCAAAACAAACATTTCGTGTGACAGGACAGCCTGGGAGAAGAATTTTCTTTCTTTCTTTCTTTTTTTTTTAATGTATATTTATTTTTGAGAGAGAAAGAGAGACAAAGCATGAGCAGGGAAGGGACAGAGAGAGAGGGAGACACAGAATCCGAAGCAGCTCCAGGCTCTGAGCTGTCAGCACAGAGCCCGATGTGGGACTTAAACTCACAAACTGTGAGATCGTGACTTGAGCCAAAGTTGGACACTTAGCTGACTGAGTCACCCAGGTACCCCTGGGAGAACAGGTATAAAATTTCAAATTATGTTACGATAGGTATTCAATGATACTCTAAATATTTTTTATTTCCTTCTGAGAACCTGCAAGAGAGAAAACTCTCGTGTTTTTCTTCTGCTGCTCACACTCACAATGCTTCTGACACCAGTACCGCCTCTCCCAGCAGGTGGATGTGTTCACCCACGTGACAGCTGTCCTAACCGTGTCCTTTAGGGGTTTTATGGAGGCCTCCTCACGAGGCATGATCAAGTATTAACTCGATCTCTAACTGCTATCTTCTCTCTGGAGATTGGGGGTGGGGGGGCATTGGGGCTGAAAGTTCCAAGCTTCTCCATCTTTCTGGTGACTGGCCCCATCCTGAGGCTACTCAGAATCCCATTGAGAGTAGCCTCATTGTAACAAAGGGCTCCCCAGTCGTTCAGGAAATTACAAGGGTTGTAGAAGCTCTGTGCCAGGAACTGGGGGCAGAGACCTATATATATTATTGCACAGCGACAGTTGGTACTTATTGATGATTTTCAAATAAGGGGGAAAGACGACAGAAGCTGAGTTTTAGGGAGATTAGATGTCTGAAGCATAGGAGAAGGGTTGGTCAGTAGAGTTTTAGGGTAAACATTGCAGTGGGAATAGAAAAGAGTGAATTAAGAGGCAATGGGAAAAAGCCATATGCATCTCAATTTGGTGGGAAGTGCTCTCTCTTCTCCCTACTATATTTAAGATACCGGGCTAGCAACCAAACCTCTCTGAGTCTCAGTTTACTCATCTCCAAATTGGGAATACCAACCCTGCCTACATAATGAGATGGTCAGGAGGTTTAAGTAATTAAGTAAAGTGTGGAGAAAATAAATATACCACTAAACGTTCTACAAAATATAAAATTTGCATTTTTCTCTACTCAAGAAATTTACAGGTGGGCTTAAATACTATATTAAACAGTGCATCCATTTGTAATGTTCATAGTCCTTCTTTTACTTGGGTCTTAGGCACTCTTATAATTCTATACACTGAGTTGTGTTGAGTTCAGTTTGCGAACTCACATCAAACAGACATGGATACTTAACCTGCAGGCAAATGAAGGATGACAAGACACTCTCCAGTGACTCTCCGGGAAGCAAAGACTGAGCTCCCCAAGTGCGAGTAAAGTTCAGAAGAGAAGTGCGTTCTACGGGCACTCCCACTTCCCCCATGTGCTGTACTTTGACCATGTGCAAGATGCCATAACACTGTCTACACGTTTGGAGGAATATTGTGAAATGAATGGAATATTATCTCTAAAGCAATTAGACATGTTTGGGCAAAAGCCACTATGAGAAAAATTCAAGTGTATCATTTCTGAAGAGGCGTTTTAAAAACAGGTTAGTCTGTAAGGCAAACACAAGGACAGATTGGGCTTAAAAGATGTTTTCAGACCTTTTATAGAATGAGGTTGGACACCTTATGTAAACAGGAATCATTTAGAATTACCATTATGAAAAACTAAGAGAAAGAGAGAGATGGGAAACAACTATTTGATTCACCTGTGAGTAGAGAAGTCACCGTAACAAGATGCAACAAAATGTAATGCATGAGGTCAGGATTTTCCAGAAGAAAGTAGAGATTTTCCTTTCCTTCAGACAATATGTTACACATATGGCAAGTTTCTTAGCTTGATAAACATCTACCAGTAGATAACTTTGAAACAGATGGCCGTCTCACGACTTTGCTTTATTAATTTCCATGCCATTAGACTGAATAATTCACAATTCAGATGATCAGCTTGGTTTCTGTTTTTGGGAAATCGATGGAATGCATCGGGGTAAGTGACCCAGCCCAGGAATGAAAATATCCCGGTCGCCCTTGGTAAGTGAGGATTCCGTTTTGGTCTGGGCACGGCGAGAAAGACCAGTTCTTGGGATCGCAACAAAGGGGTCAAAACTGGCGATGGCATCTCCTGGTCACAGATGGGTGCCACACACAGATTTGCGAAAGGAAAAAAGGGAAGGGGGAGAAACCTGAGCATGATGATCTGGTAGAGAAGGGTTTTTTGACTTCACAGAAATTTCAAAGTATCTGCATGTTTAAAGACTCAGAAAACTAAACAGAAGGGAGAAAAAAAAAACAGAAGACAGAAAAGCAGTAACATGTAACTGTTATTTATGTAAGATTGAAATGCAGTAATTTTAAGTTTTTTACTGCCAGAGAATTAATGCACATTAAAGAAGGAACATTAGGAAGTGAAGACGGAGCGCGAGCTGCCCTCTCTCCATCATCTTGCCCTTGCCCTTGCCCTTGCTGGACAAGCTCTCCAGCCTCATCACAGGCAGGTGTCAGGATCTTCTGTGCACAGCGTCCAAGGCCAGGCCAGGGCCTTGTGCTAATGCTGTAAGTGGCCTCTCCCAGAAAACGGAATTTGGCCACCCAACCCCCCACGCCCTTTGGCCCATCAGTTTCTTTCTGCATCCTACACACGCACATTCAGATTCTTCTTGGGACCACAGGTTTGGGGGACAGATTAACAGTTCAAGGAGGGTGTCAACTTCAGCACTACTGGCCCTTCATATTCCCTGTTGTGTGTCCGGCCTGTGCATTGTAAGATGTGGGGCCCCGTCCCTGGTCTCTACCCATCGCATGTCATTCTACCCTCATTTGTGGCAGAAAAATGTCTCCAGACATTTTTAAGTGTGTCCCGGGAGGGAAAATCCTTCCTAATTAAAAACCAGTGTTCCTAATAATTGCGAAAAGTCAGTCAGTGCTGCTTCTGGACACAAGGTAGTGACACATGGAATTTACAGTCCACGAAGATGTAGACAGATAATGTAGACGGCATGGTTAAGATTCTTCTACAAGGCAACAACAAATAATGCTGGCATAGTTCCTGGCATCATAAGAAATGTTAATTTTAGCTCGCAAATCACTTTCAAATACACTGCCTCATTCAATCCCTAATATATAATTACATATACTATATGTGTAAAAATATATATTATATACATGTTATATTTAAAATATATAATATATATGTTATACTTAATACATATGTGTGAGAAGTATATCATCTCCAGTTTGGGGATTAGAAGAGCCAAGGCTCAGAATGTAGAGTCGTTTATCCCAGATCATACATAAAATACATGAAGACTAGAGTCAAACACAGGCCTCCAGACTCCAGATTCTGGGTTCTTTTTACCAACCGTCTCTCATGGAAGGTGGGAGAGGCCAGTGGTCACCAAGCCAGAAAACTTCGAGATGCAGCATCATCTCATAAAGCTTGGAAGTGATAGGAAGCATCGATTCCCTTTCAACTTCAGCAGGACACAGAGGGGAGGGGAGGAGGGGCGGAAGTTGGCAGGGTCCCCACTCTCTGCATCTGGGCCACATCAACTCCTCAGACCTCACACCTGTACCTAATCTTACTGCCTCAACTTCACTAAACCAATGAGGTACAGGGACAAAAATACTTACATCCATATTTTCTTTTGACATCACCCTTTAAAATTTTTATTTTTGTGTTTTTATAATACAAGTGTTAGCTCAGTAATTTATATATTATAATACATGTACACCTGACATTTATTACTATTATATATTATTACAGCAAGGCACATAATATATAATACATATGATATGTGTGTGTGTTGTGTGTTTATTTTACATGCACAGCTTTCATTTAACTGATGGAGTACATGATCAATCAAAAGATTTAAAAGATACTTTTTTTAAAAAAATTTTTGCATGTTTATTTATTTTCCAGAGAAAGGGAGAGACAGAATGTGAGCAGGGCAGGGGCAGAGAGAGAGGGAGACACAGAATCCGAAGACAGGCTCCAGGCTCTGAACTGTCTTCGGCACAGTGTCTGAACCGGCACCGGGGCTCAAGAATTCATGAACCGTGAGATCGTGACCTGAGCTGAAGTCCCCGCTTAACCCAGGTGCCCCCAAAACCTACCTTCCAAAAAAAATGCAATTACTTACTAGAAATGTCCGCTCACAAATCTCAGTTCCCTTAACCTCAGCAAGCCCCAGAGTGCCCTCTGGCCTTTCCTTCCTCTCCTCTGGGGATCTCTGCCCCGAGTTCCCTACCTTCCCTGGTGGTGGTTCTCAGGCGGGAAGTCGCCTCGCCCTCCCTCACCTCCACTTGGGGAGGGCACTGGTTGGTTCTTCCTCCATCACATCCCTTCACTCTGCCCCCACCTGCCCCCCATCCTCAGTCCCACAGCCTCCGGTCCAGCTCCACAGCTCAGCCCCCCATTCTCTCTCTACAGGCAGGTGTGATGCTGGTGTCGCCGCCCTCCTGGCCGGGCCCCAGGGGGGCCCAGGCTGCTTTACCAAAGTAAGAAACCTCCTTTCTCTTCCTGGTTCGCTAAGACTTTTCATCATGAGTAGGTGTTCAGTTTCTTTTTTCCCCCTTTAAAAAATGTTTTTCTTTTGGAATAATTGTAGATTTTTCAGGAAAGTTGTAAAACAGTACAGAGAGGTCTCAGCCAGTTTCCCGATGGTTAACAATCTTTCGTTGCCATCTGACATTTGTCAAAACTAAGAAACCAATGCCGATCTGTTACTGTGGACTTTGCTGTAGATTTTATTTGCATTTCACCAGTTTGTCCATGGATGTCTTTATTGTATTCCAGGATCCCATCCAGAGACGACATTGACTTGTCACCATCTCCAGAGTGTCCTCGGCCCAAGACAAATTCTTAGTCTTTCCTTGTTTTTTCATCATCTGAACTGATCAGGTGTTTTACAGAATTCTCTCAATTTAGATTTGTCTCATGGTTTTCTCACCATTAATGGGGTTATGTTTCTATGGGAAAAACCTTCCAGAAGTACCCTTCTCAAAATATCATATCAGGGGGAGGAGTTTGACATTTAACAGATATTCTTCTACATGTCAAAACAATTTTTCCCTTTTAATTAATTACTGTGTTAAGTTATATTAATAGATGTTCTGGTATTGAAACAGGCTTCTATTCCAAGGATAACCCTACTTGGTCATAATGTATTATTAGTTGTTTTGACTCAGCAATATGTTATTTGGGATTTTGGGGTTTATTTTTCCTACATAAAGACTGGTCTAGGGGTGTCCGGCTTGGGCTCAGGTCATGATCTAGCGGTTCATGAGTTTGAGCCCTGCATCAGGCTCTTTGCTGACAGCTCAGAGCCTGGAGCCTATTTCGAATTCTGTGTCTCCCTCTCTCTCTGCCCCTCCCCTGTTTGTTCTCTCTTTCTCTCAAAAATAAATAAAAACTTCTAAAACATTTTTTTAGGAGCGCTTGGGTGGCTCAGTTGGTTAAGCGTCCAACTCTGGCTCAGGTCATGATCTCACAGTTCATGGGTTCAAGCCCTGCGTTGGGCTCTGTGCTGACAGCTCAGGGCCTGGAGCTGCTTCAGATTCTGTGTCTCCCTCTCTCTCTGCCCTTCCCCCACTCATGCTCTGTTTCTCTCTGTCTCAAAAATAAATAAACTATTAAAAATTTTTTTTTAAAAAGTCTGTAATTTTCCTTCTTGGACTAACTTTTCTAATTTTGCTATCAAGAGTAATTCCATCTTCCTTCCAATTCCTTTTTTAAGTTCTCTGGAATAGTTTGTGTGAGAAAAAGGGATAATCTTTGATATTTTAGAAAAAAACTGTACAGTGGGTAGGGTTATATTTTCTGTATTTTGGGGGGCAGCTTTTGACGACCTTTACTTTACTGTTTGTTGGTTTATTCAGGGTTTCTGACTTTTTTTACTGAGTTTCATAATTTATATTTTTCTAGTAGATAATTCCTTTCAATTAAGTTTCAAATAATTACCATAAATTTGTTTATATTAATGAAAAAATGTCTACTATACTCCCCTCTTTATTCTTATTATTGTTTATCTGTATCTTTTTTCCTGTGCCTTTATGGTGAAAATCTGTCTATTTTATTAGCTATTTCAAGAACTAGGTTTTGATTTTGTAGATCTTCTCTGTTTATTTGATATCAATTTAATTTTTGTCTTTTCTTTCTATTTTTCTGCTTTTATTGAGTTTACTCCATACTTTTTCTGATTCTTAAATGGAATAGCTTACATTTATTTTCAATCTCTTTAACTTTAGCTTATGAGTTATGAATTCATTTATAGCACTATCTTTTAAATTGTATTATACATAGAGAATATAGCTTCCATAAGATAGATACTTTGGAATTTGTTGCGATTTTAATATTCTTCATGGTCAATTTATGTCAAGACCTAAATGTGAGACCTGAGACCATAAAAATGCTGGAAGAGACCCCAGGAAGAAATTCCTCTGACACTGGTTAGAGCAACGATTTTTTGGACACGTTTCCTGAGGCAAGGGAAATAAAATCAAAACTAAACTATTGGGACCACATAAAAATAAAAAGCTCTGCGCAGCAAAGGAAACAATCAATAAAACTAAAAGGCAACCTACTAAATGGGAGAAGATATTTACATATATGATAAAAGGCTAGTATCCAAAAATATATAAAGAACTGTTACAAATCAATACGCAAAAAGCAAGTAATTCAACTGAACATAGGCAGAAGACATGAGCAGACATTTCTCCACAGAAGACATCCAGAAGGTCAATAGACACATCAAAAGATGCTCAACATCACTCATCATCAAGGAAATACAAACCAAAACTATATTGAGATATCACTTCACACTGGTCAGAATGGCTAACGTCAAAAACACAAGAAACAACGAGTGTGGTTAAGGATGTGGAGAAAACGTTTCCTCATAAAGTTAAAAATAAAACTACCTTGCAGTCCAGTAATTGCATTACTGGGTATTTACCCCAAAATACAAAAAGACTAATTCAAAGGGATACATGCACCCCTTTGCATGTAAATATTTTTGCAGCATTATTTACAATAGTCAAATTAATTATGGAAGCAGCCCAAGTGTCCAATGATGAATGAATGAATATGGAGGATATATATATATATATTATATATTATTCAGCAATAAAAATAATGAAATCTTGCCATTTGCAGCAACATAGAGGGAGCTAGAGAGTATAATGCCAAGCAAAATAAGTCAGAGGAAGACAAATACCACATGATTTCACTTCTACATGGAATTTAAGAAACAAATAAGCAGAGAGAGAGAGGGGAGAAAGAGAGAGAGAGAAAGAAACTAAGAAAAAGACTCTTAAATATAGAAAACAAGCTGATAGTTACCAGAGGGGAGGTGGGTGGGGCGATGGGTGAAATAGGAGATAAAGATTAAGAGTACACGTATTCTGATGAGCACTGAGTAATGTATAGAACTGCTGACTCACTATATTGGACACCTGAAAGTAACACAACACTGTATGCTAACTATACTAGAATGAAAATAAAAAATAATAAAAAACAAAAAATCTGTATCTTTAATATTCTTTTTGGACAATTTGACCTATTAGTTTGTTAGAAGTATAACCTCCTACATAATGAATTTGTCAAATTTTCTTATAATTCTGTTAAGTTTTGCTCTTTATACTTCAGATTATATTGTGAGGTCAATGTAAGATCATAATTTTTATGACAGTTTGTTGGATTGTGCTTCTCATCATATGTATCTGCTTTCTCTATTAACGTTATTTTTGGTTTGATATCACTATTGCTACATAAACTTTCCTTAGCTTAATACTAGCCTGGCACACATATTTTCCATCTCCACCCCTTTCAGCATGATTTATGAACAGAAAACCCAGATTCAGTATTTTTGTCCTTCTCCCCCTCCCCCCCCGAAAAAAACTTTAGCTGAGGATCAAAAACATCAGTATCTTGCCATCTTTGTCTAGAATTTTAGTTTCGTTATTTTTTTTAACATTTTTTTTTTTTTAAAGCAGCCAATACTTAGTGAATCTTACCAGTATTCTTTCAATTTGGGGACTTGCCATTATATCTGGTCTCAGTCTCAGCTTGGGTTTGTTGTTGCTGACAGCAATTTTATCTAGAGTTGTGTTGGAAACTCTTTTACTCTTTCTTTGTATGTCTTTGTTTCTTCTCTCACTCTTGAATGATACTTCAGCTGTGTATAAAATTGTAGGTAGTCAGCTTTGTTCTTTCTTGGTGAGTCTGAGAGATTGATCCGTTGTTGTGTATCTCTCACTGCTGGAACTCCGCTCTTGACCCAGTCGGTGCTCTGTGGCAATCTGTCCTTTCTCTCCGGGTGTCTCACAGATGTTCCTATTTCCTGTAACGTTCCCCAGTTCTGTCATGGTGTGCCTACATATTTGGTCTTTTCAATTTGCGATCCATTTCCTAATTAAGTAATAGATTTCAACTCACTAGTCTCTGCTTCAATATTCTGGTTTAAAATTCATCGATGCTCTGAGGTTTTGCATTGTATTTAACCAAAGGTTATCATTTGTTCTTCTTTCTATTTCACTGTTCTAGTTTCAGCTTTTCTATTCTTTTAAAAACATAACTTCTTTCTATTTTTCATGTGATTGTCTTGTTTAGTTTTTCATACAGCAGAACATGCTTCAGTCCCTCTCATACTATTATATAAATTTAGTATTATCTGGAATGACACATGTTCTAGTTGTTTGTTTTGTTAGTTGTCTTTTTTAGCATTTGATGTGTTCATGTGTTAGGAATTTTTATTTGCTGGCTTATTTTAAGTGGAAAGGTTCA
>NW_027528624.1:7944584-7953278 GCF_008692635.1 Crocuta crocuta | reverse complement strand
TCCCCCCCCCTCCATTTATCTCACTCTTTCTCAGTCTGGGCTCCCTTCTCTCTAGAAGTTGTCTTTACTAAACACCTTGGGTCCCTGTCCAGACTAGGCAATGGTTGGCAACAGATTTTGGTAGCAAAGTATTCCAGTCTAGCCTCTAGCTCGGAGCATTAAACCTGGTACTGATCTCTACTTTCCAGGGAGACTATTATTATTCCTTATGACGCACAAAGCCAAGCTCCCAGCTACGGCTGCCTGCTCTGTGGATGGTGTCAGGAGGCCCATTCACTACCTACTCATTCTTTTCTGTTTCTGGTCTAAAGTGATAAGATGTTAATGAAGTCTTTGAGCCCAGATCTGACTTCCTCGAATTCTCTCCCTTTATGGTTTCTCCATCATTGCTGTGTCCTTTGTGCCTGGCACACATTTGTATGCAGCGGGGTGTAAATGAGGAGAGCCATCATGATACGAATTGATAAAGCATTCTAAGAGGGCTACTGGCCGTCCCCAGAGGGAGTGACTACCTGGGACGGGTCTGGCTGGGAAGCTTTCCTGATCTGGTCCTAGTAGGACAGACAATGTTTGGAAAAGCAAAGAGGAAGCGGTCAAGCACTGCAAAGAGGGGCAACAAAGAACAGAGGCAAGGCAAAGCAAGGAAACTAAGCAGGGCGAGCCAGCAACCAAATCTGGCTACAACAAAGCTCTATAAAGAAATTAGTAAAAGGCAAGGTTGGAAAAATTGTTGGGGCCAGATGATGGACATATCAGATTTCGAGACAAAGAGATTTAAACAAAAAGTGATGGAGAGATACTGAAGTCATCACGTAGGAAAACTGAAAAGCTCTTATTGATTGAAAACTTATTTTTTGCCAAGCACTATGCTAAGCGCTTTATGTAAATTATCTCACATGAGTCTCAAGCAACACTATGAAATAGATACTTTTATTGCACACGTTTAATAAGAACATTTAACTTAGAGAAATTAAACAATTTGCCTTAAATCAGATAGGTAGGGTAGCAGGTTGAATAATGATCTGAAGGGTATGAGTCCCTGATTCCTGGACCCTGCGAATGTTACTTCATAAGGAAAAAGAATCTTTGCAAATGTGATTAAGGAATCTGAGAAAGGGAGATGATCCTCGATTATTCAAGGAACCTTAAATCCAATCATAAGTGTCCTTATAAGAAGGAAGCAGAGAGGAAATATAATACAGACAGAAGAGGAGGAGGCAACGTGAAGACGGAGGCAGAGATCAGAGTGAGGCAGCCACAAGCAAAGGAGTGTCAGCAGCCACCAGTAGCAGGAAGAGGCAAGGAGCTTCCCTGAGAGCCTCACAAAGGAGTTCCCTGCCGACAACTGGATTTCAGCCCAGTGAAAACGACGTTGACCTTCTGTCTTCCAGGCCTGTGAGAGAATGCATTCTGTTGTTTTGAGCCACCAAGTTCATGGTCATTTCTAACAGCAGCGAAAGGAAGATAATGCAGGCAGCAGAAAGGAAAGTCAGCATATGACTGACCAGTCATTGTGACTCACGTTTTCACCAATCATTTAGGAAAAAAACCAAACCACTGATTTTGGATGACTGTTCTAGAAATGATGCACAGAATGGAACAAAGGAAGATTAAGCTGGACTTGGAAGATCATTCAGGAGGCTACGACGATCACCCACGTACAACCAGGTATCTGAGTCGTAATGTACGTTTCTGCTATTGTGATTCTGTGGTACAATTAACAGGTCGGGATAAAGAAGAAATGCTCTAGTGTTAATTACTTTCCTAGGAGATTGCTTATCACAATATACCTTGTTTTATTTTAGGTAGAGTTGTCAAATAGTCATCAGTGGCTATAAATAGGCATTTTCATTTATATTTAGGAGCCCATTCGTGACCTTTGCTCTGATTTTCGAGTTAGAAAAACTTTCAAATCCAAACTGAGGTGTCAAACAAGATACTATTTAAATTGCTTTATAATTCAGGTAAGTGCCATGCACAGTTTATAATGTGTAATTATAAAAACATTACTGTCAAACTGATGGCAGGTATGAAATTTATTTTAGGTTGGCAGTGCTTGGCACTTGGGTATGCTAATTCCTGCGGCCTCGGGGACACTCTAGGTCTGTGTCGTCATCTATCAGTCATTCTGGGCACAGGGCTTCCACAGCTGGCCTGCAGGCAAGATCTGGGTCCTCAGGCTGGAGAAGTCATTTTAGCTGAGTCCCGGTTTCCTCACCTACCAAGTGGTAGAACACCAGGCATCTGTGGGGGTCCTGGTGAGCAGTACGAGATCGTTTGGAAAGAAGCTGCCAAGGCCAGGTTCTGAGCGCAGCAGATGCTGGGCCAGGAAGCCGGGCACACGGTTTGCATTCGGACTCTGATTTACCTACACTGTGATTTACCTACAAAGTAGCTTCTCCATCTGCGAAATCTGTTTCTACCTTTTTCTTTTGTTGGGAAGATTAAGTCAGTCTACTCATAGAAAGCATCTGGAACATTGTGAGCACTTTATATATGTTTCGTTACTATTATAGGAGGGGAAGCCCAATATCTGATTTACAACACAGTCTTAAATCCCATTTCTGCAGGAGGCCTGATAGGGTGAGGAGGATGGGCTGTGGGGATCAAAAGCTCTCTGGTAGAGGAGTGTCTGTTCTTGGTCACATGTGACATCTTGGGACTGCCTTTTGGATTGATGGGATTTTTCTGAGGATCTTGATGAGTTAATTCAACACTGCCTTGGAGTAAGACTGAATCTTGACTGTGTTTAGAATGCTAGAGGAATAAAATAAGCAGAACGGGAGGTTTTGGAATATATTCAAAAAGGGAAACTATATTATGGTCAATGTACATACTGTAGGTCGTAGATAGTGATGGAATTAAAATTCATCTCCAATATCTGTGTGGCATTGCAAAGAATGGGGAGACTCACAAATAAGGCATAAGTGGAAACCATAAAAAAGAGCTCATTAAACAACTGTGATTTCAGTGGGGCTGACAGACAACCGCCTTATTTCACATTTCAGAACTATTGCTGGTTTCAAAGCTATCATGAAATCTCTGCGCTCACTTTTTCATCTCAAAATAGTTCAAGTAAAAAATGCCCTCCTTTTGCATTTAGAAATACGGCTGTAAACAGTACTGCTTCTACTATTCATCTTTTGAAATAGTGATGCATCCAGTCTTTATATTTGAGGAATTTAATAGGTATAACTCGGTATCCTTCTATGTTGTTAGCATACTTGGAATGCAATTTAAATGAAAACAAAACAGAAACATTTTCAGTCCATTCAAGATATTTTAATTCATTGCATATGATTCTCTATAAAAATATTTCATTGAATAAGTTATTCAAAATGTATAGATTGGCATAAAGCAGACTGAACATTAACTCATCCAGTAATCCCTAAATTGGCAAAATATCAAAGTATAGTACAACAGTTTCAGTTATAACTATGTAAATGTAAGAGATTATGTTATAGAGGAAATGTAAGGATCATTGTAAAAAGCCACGTATTTAAGAAAAAAAGATTTCTAAACTAATCAGCATGGTCCAAAATCATTATGGAAAATGATTTTAAAACATGAATGAAGTCCAAAAAGAGCTAAATCAATAGAGAGAGGTAATTTGTTTGTGAATGGGAAAGTTCAATCCATTAGACACGTCAATATCTCACAAATGATTCTATAACACCTTCAAAGCAATTCTAAAAAATAATCCCAGCAAGGTTTCTCAATGGATCCTGATAAGCTGATCCTCAAATTCAAATAGAAACACAAAGAATTGAGAACAGGTCAGATAATTGAAGAAGTGGGTTATAAGCCTTCAGCAGTTAAAACAAGAGAGAGAGGAAACATGCACATGTAAAAGGAAGTGTCATAAATGATCGAGGCCATGGAAAAGATCAGTGGGTGGGGGTGGGGCATTCAATAAGTGATCTAACATTCCCATGTTACACCATTGAAAAACAACTTGAAATGGATTAAATATCAGAATCGTTAATGTGAGAAACAAAACATTGAATCTTTAGAAAAAAATATACAAGAATACATTTGTGGGCTCAGGGAGGGTAGAGATCTTAATCAAGGCCAAAATCTGAAACCACAAAGAGATGATTAATGAGTCTGCTTACATTAAAATTATAATCTAGAAATTAGGGTGAAAATTAAGCTGAAGTCTGGAAATATACACGGCCAAGGAGCAGTATCCATAAATAAGTAAATACAACAGATTGATAAGACAGAAACAATGCAAAAAAAAAAAAAAGATAAAAGCATTAAATAGGCAATTTGTAGAAGAGAAAGTTGATTAGCTAATATAGGAAAAGATGTTCAACCTCACTAGTCATTAGGGAAATGCAAATTGAAAGATACCATCTTACACCCATTTGTTCAGCAAAAGTTAAAGTGTTTGACGTTTCCAAGTGTCAGCTACCATGTTAAGGGATGCATTTCTAGTACTTTACTCCTGTCCATGTAGGTTGGAAAGCCCTCTGGTAGTATGCAGAAGAGTTAAAGATGCAGTGCTCACAACTTTTAAGTCAGCATTTCCACCTCTAGATATAGATCCCAAAAAACTCCAGCTTAAGTAAATCAAGAGAAATGAAGATTTCCTGGGTCATTGTTTAAAATTAAGAAATGTTAGAAACATTCTAAATGATAATCAATAAAATGGATACATTGGGGTGTATTTATGCAATGTACACTCTTCAGTAATTAAAATGGATTAACTAGATTTACACATAGCAACACAGATCTCAAAATAATAATGATACATGAGAAAGCATGTCACAAAATGGTATGTAAACTTTTATACTGTCTATAAAACATGAAAAAAGCATGAAAAACATATTGTTTGTGGTATGAATATATGTACTGGTAGTATAAAAACATCCAGATAAATGGTAGTGATTTCAGAAAACCTCCGAGGAGAGAGGAAGGGGAATGTAATTAGAGGTAGGGTTCCCAGGTGGCATCAGTGTTATCTGAAATACTTTTTCCCTTTTTCCCCTTAAAAGTCTTGTGAAGCAAATACGGAAAACATTAGGATTCGATCAAACTGACTGGTGGGTTCACAGGTATTTATGTACCAGCCTCTACGTTTTTCTGAATGTTTGAAATATGTAAAATCAAATATTAATTTATCATTATTTTCAGTCACATAATAAGAAAGAGAATGCTATAGTACAAGTCCAGGAATTGAAGTTTCCCCCTTATTTTAGAACTTCTGACATTAGGATGCACCATAAAATCCACATGTACATTAAGAGAGTGTTTGGCTTTAAGCCATTACAAATCAATGGCATGTCCTACAATTCTTGGTGCTTTGGACTTTCTTGTTGGTCTATGTTATCATGATCTTCATTTCTATGCTCTTAAGTATAGGGGTGGGTTTATGAATCAGGTAATCTCACTGCTTTAAGCTCTCAGTCCCTCTTTCCCAAGCAGTGGAGGAGACTCTCCAGAAGGGCTGGGTTGCAAGGTGTGCAGCCTCTGCGGCTGAATGGACCCAGTGCTCAGAAGGACCCTGCGCTTGACTTAATGCGCTGCGATTGTCGACATGAACCTCTCAGTAATGTTCTGTCCGAGTCTGTGTTCTCTGATGGACGGGATGAGACAATGGAGCACAGCTGTGTGCAGAGGAGACAGGAGGAAGTGTGTGTGGTGTCCAGTGGAATCAGCGCTCTGGTGGACCCCCCACGTATGTGGGCCAACGCAAGCGTGTGACGTCCGTGACTGACCAAGCACTTACAGCCCTGAGAGGCCGGGCTTTCTGGTTTCAACCAGAACTTGCTCTGAATGCAGAAAGGAAGCAGGGCCATTCTGAGAAACATGAGTGACCAAAGGACGTTGTCATATCTGTTCTACTGCTGTTAGTTCCCTGTGTTAGTGTTGTGGATGAAATGACAAAAGACAAGACACACAAAAGACAGACACAGACACAACTCCGGTCGGAGGAAAAATTCTATGCAAGCCCCCTTGTGGTTTATTTTTATACCCCGGTAGCTGGATACATACTGAAATCTACAAGATGTATTCTTTCACCAAATAAGGGCAAGAAGCCAAACACATTCCAAGGATGGGGGGAGCAAAGGGAGGAAGCGACCACAACATGTTTACTAAGAGGCCTGCCCACAACTCCAGCCTCCTCCTTATTTCTAAGGAGGGCATGTTCCCTCGTATGTGAGCAGATCATTAACCTTGGATATTGTGTGCAGGTCTCTTGGCAGAACATCTATTTGCAGGCATGATCTGCCCAAGCAGAGAGTCCCATTTGCAGGCACATCCCCGCTTCCCTAACCACTCTTTCTCGTGCTCACTGTCGGGCTCCCACAGTTAGCCGGCAACTTTAGTGGAAGATGGTGACATAGAGCCGCAGGGAAAGGCAGGGGGATCACATAACCCTTTTCCCTTCAGTCCTTCCTTATCTATTAGTGAACTGAAGGCAGAATGTTGGTAGAATACGGATATAGTAGGAAGTGTAATAAAAAACATAGAATTAGTCTTGTGCAACATTTCCACCGTGTTTGCAAGAACAAAATACATATGCATATACGAGCTACGAAATACAAACTGTGTAATTGCAGTGATTTCACATATCAGTTAGATGCTCTCATGTTTGCAATTAAAATCGGAATCGGACAATATATGGATGAATGGTAAAATTCATGCTAATAATTAAAAGTTTTAATTTCTCTTTAATTAGAATGGCATTAAAGTGTAAATTTAAAAAACACCATCAGAGAGAGAGGGAGAGAGAGAGGCATGCAGGGGAGGGGAGAAACATCATGGAAGAAAGGAGAGTTATATTTTCATTAGTATCACTTCTTTTCTGCCTTTGGAACAATGTTCATTTTCACTAGACCCCACAAATTATGTAGCCGGCCCTGCTCTGTAAGCAAGCTACACAGCATATCTCTGCCAGCGGCAGACACTTAGTGGATAGACATGAAGAGGAGCATGTCTCTCAGGGCAAAAGGAAGCAGGGAAACAAAGCTGGACAATACACTCCTCCCTAAGGCTTTTCTAATTACTATTCCCTGCAGATGATCTGCTTCTGTTTTAGAAACAAACAAACGTGGAGGAAACTACTTTTGTGCACAGAAAAATCAGTTAGTTCTTCTAATCTTCTATAATGAACAGCAAGTACACATTTTTCTTTGTGCAGAGTCAGGTAGCTTATTCCCTAACATCCATTTCCTCTTATATGTGAGTGTTTGGTGGACTACATTTCCCAGACTCCTGTGCAGTGAGTTGTGGTCATATGACTAATTCTAGCCAATGAAAATGAGTGTAAGTGATATGTACCACATCCGGATCTGGTCTATTAAACCTTCTTGTATACCCTTCTCCAGCCTTTTCCTCCTTCCAGATGACTAGGCTCATGAGGCTACCTCTTAACTATGACAGAGTCACTATAATCCAACCACTATCGATTGCATGGACCAGAGTCCACCTCTTCTTCCCATTTCATCTGGACATAACCAACACTGGTCCATTAACATAAAAAATAAATAACTGCTGTTTCTGCAGCCACTAAATTCTAGGGGTATATTCTGTTACTTAGCCTAGCTTAACCTAACACACTCACCATAAATGTATGCACAAAAGCAGCCAGGAAAAAGTACCCAGAAATTACTTTCCTTAATTCTCATTTCCTTTCTTTTTCACTAATCCTAGGGAACAACTTTTAAAATATTATTTTCCTAGTGTACATCCAACAGATATTATTTGACGTCCCCCTGGAAGTGAAATAAAGCTTTTGCCCTCACTCCAAAGATCCAAACTGATATTAAAAGTAATTGAGAGTTATTTAGGTGTTTTTCTTCTGGACTTAATGACGTTAAGTGCCTAGAAATAATTTATCAGTTGAGTATCGCTCCTGCCAAGGAGATGTTGGGGTGTGTGGTGACAGAAGTCTCAAGGTCTCTTTCTGGCTCTGCTAATCATTTGCTTATAACTTTCAGTGTCTAGTTTCTGTCTCTAAGGGGTACTGTCCTCAGCTTTACTGTATTATTATAAGGCTGTTAACCACAAAGCACATGCAAACTGCTTAAAGAGTGTTAGAGGGAAAGAAATATATAAAGAATAACATTCTGGTTGTTTTAATTTAAATTGAAGTTGGGTTTCAAAGGGAAATTTGTTCTCATCCACTTTACTTTTTATTAAAAATTTTTAAATGTTTGTTTATTTTTGAGACAGAGAGAGACAGAGCATGAGTAGGGAAGGGAGAGAGAGACAGGGAGACACAGAATTGGAAGCAGGCTCCAGGCTCTGAGCTGTGAGCACAGAGCCTAATGTGGTGCTCGGGCCACTGAACCATGAAATCATGACCTGAGCCAAAGTCAGATGCTTAACAGGAGCCTCTGTTCTCATTCACTTTAAAAATAATGATTCCCAGTAATCAGATTCTTCTTTTCCTTGCAAGAGATCATTTTATTGTGCTAAGGTTAGAAGATTTGCTCTGTTGTTTGAATAGGCAATTGATTAAATTTATTGATCAACACTTTCAAAGGAATGCTATTAAAATAGCCATTTTAATAAAATATACCTTTATCAGGTTTCTAGTAAGTGGCATAAATAAAACCAAGCATACCGTGAAAACAAATTAAACATTTTCTTATGTTAAATATCATATTTCCAAATTCTTAGAAATTTAACTTCATTAGTATATTAAAAATTAATATATAGTAAAATAATATTATAATGGAT